>NW_016830112.1:22488-33159 GCF_001698545.2 Rhinopithecus bieti
AGTGTTTGAACACTGTTCCAGTAAAACTGAAAAAGTGATATTTTGCAGTGCATTGAAGACTATGGCAAAAAGTGAAATTTCAGGAAAGAAAACCCAGGAAGAAACATTCCAAGACACGGCCTCTGACGTGTGCATTCATTTCAGAGAGCTAAAGCTTACCCTACATAGCACAGTTTGGAAACTCTGCTTTGAGGAATCTCTGAGGGGATATTAAGTGGCGCCCAGAGACTTGTGGTGAGAAAGGAAAGATCTTTCAATGAGAATTGGACAGAAGTTTTCAGAGCAACTGCTTTGGGATGTATGTATTCATCTCATAGATTTCAATCATTCTTTGGAATGAGCAGTTTGAAATCTCTGTTTCTCTGGAACCTAAAGAAGGACATTTGGGAACACTCTTAAGAATATGCAGAAAAAGAAATATGCTTCAAGAAAAATCAGAAGGAAACTGTCTGTGAAACTGCTGTAGGTCAAGTGAGATCCATTCACACAGTTAAACTTCTGTTTTCATTTAACAATATTCTCACACTGTTTTTGTTTAGCCTGCGAAGCTATACTCGGGAGTGGTTGAGGCTTACTGGGAAATTGGTGATATGTTCCGATAGAAACTGCAGAGAAGATTTCCGAGGAGCTGCTTTGTTACATGTGCATTCCACTCACAGAGTTATACTTTTCATCTCATAGAGGATTCCGTAAACCTATTTGGAGAAAAAGATAACAGATACTTCTTTTCTCATAAAGCAGTGTTTGAACACTGTTCGTGTAAATCTGAAAAGGTGATATTTTGCAGCTCATTGAAAACTATGGCGAAAAGTAAAATATCCTGAAATAAAACCCAGAAAGAAGTGTTCCAAGAAACTGCTCTCTGATGTATGCATTCATTTCAGTGAGGTAAAGCTTACAGTACGTTGCCCAGTTTTGAATGTCTGTCTTTAAGAATCTATGAAGAGATATTTAGTGGCACCCGGAGACTTGTGGTGAAAAAGGAAATGTCTTCCGATGAAAACTGGAGAGAAGCTTTTGGAACAACTGATTTCTGATGAGTGTATTCGTCTCATAGAGTTAAATCATTCTTTGGATTGAGCAGTTTGAAATCACTGTTTCTGTGGAACCTGAGAAGGATATTTGGGAACGCTCTTAAGAATATGCTGAAAAAGAAATACCCTCCAAAAAAAATCAGAAGGAAACTGTTTGTGAAACTGCTCTAGGTCACGTGAAGTCCACTCACACGGTTAAGGTTCTATTTTCATTGAGCAGCATTCTAACACTGTTTGAGGTTTTCAGCTAAGGGATACTCGGGAGCGCTTTGAGACTTATGGTGAAAACGGAAATATCTTCAGATTGACACCGGATAAGTTTCCGATGAGCTGCTTTTTGACGTGTGCATTCCACTAACAGAGTTTTACTTTTCTTCTCATAGGGGTTTGGGGAATCCCGCTTGGAGAAAACGCTACCAGGGAACATTCGAGGGTATATGGACAGCCATGGTGAAAATGGAAATATACTCAGACAAAAAGTGGAAAGAAGATTTCTGTGAAACTACTTTGTGATAGATATGTGTATTCCACTCAGACAGATAAAACTTTCTTTCTCTTACACAGTATTGAAGCTCCGTCATGGACGGATTCAGGAAGGGACATTATCGAGTACATTCAGGCCTGAGGAGAAATAAGAAACTACTTTCTGATGCGTGCATCCACTCAGGGAGTTATACCTCCTTTCCCGTAAGCCAGTGTTTGAACACTGTTCCTCTGAAACTGAAAAAGTGATATTTTGCTGCATATTAAAACCTATGGCAAAAAGTGAAATATCAGGAAATAAAACCCAGAAGGAAGCATTTCAACAAACTGCTCTCTGATGTGTGCATTTATTTCCGAGTTTTAAAGATTACACTACATTGCCCAGTTTGGGAACTCTGTCTTTGTGGAATCTGTGAAGGGATATTAAGTGGCACAAGGAGGTTTGTGGTGAGAATGGAAACGTCTTTGGATGAAAATTGGACAGAAGTTTTTGGAGCAACTGCTTTGTGATGTGTATATTCACTTCATATATTTCAATCATTCTTTTGATTGACCAGTTTTTAAGCTTCTGTTTTCATTGAACAGTATTCTAACACTGTGTTAGATTATTCAGGGAAGGGAGCGCTTTGAGGCTTATTGTAAAAAAAGAAATATCTTCAGATAGATGCTGGAGAAACGATTTCCGAGGAGCTGCTTTGTGACGTGTGCATTCCACTCACAGAGTTATACTTTTCTTCTCATAGATGATTCTAGAATCCCGTTTCGAGACAAAGCTTCCAGAGGACATTTGGTGTTATGTGGACCTCTATGCTGAAAAGGAAATATCTTCAGACAAAACTGAAAAAATATTATCTTTGAAATTGCTTTGTGATACATATGTCTATTCATCTCACTTAGATAAAACTTTCTTTCTATTTCACAGTTTTCAAACTGCATCATGGATGGATTCACGAAGGGACATTTGGGAGCACATTCCAGCCTGTGGGGAAGAAGGAGATGTCTTCAGATAAAAACAGGAGAGGAGCTTTCTGAGAAACTGCTTTGTGATGAGTGCATTCCACTCAGGGTGTTATACCACTTTTCTCATAAAGCAGTGTTTGAACACCGTTCCTGTAAATCTGAAAAAGTGATATTTTGTAGCGCATTGAAGACTATGGTGAAAATTGAAATATACTGAAACAAAATAAAGAAGCATTTCAACAAACTGCTCTGTGACGTGTGCATTCATTTCAGAAAGTTAAAGCTTACATTACTTTGAACAGTTTGGAAACTCTGTCTTTGAGAAACCTGTGAAGGGATATTAAGTGGTGCCTGGAGGCTTGTGGTGAGAAATTAATGATCTTCCAATGAAAAATGGAGAGAAGCTTTTGGGGCAACAGGTTTCTGATGTGTGTATTCTTCTCATAGAGTTAAATCATTGTTTGGATTGAGCACTTTGAAAATCTCAGGTTTCTGTGCAACCTGAGAAAGGACATTTGGGAATGCTCTTAAAAATATGCTGAAACAGAAATACCCTCCGATAAAACCAGAAAGTATCTTTCTGTGAAGCTGTTCTAGGTCACATGAAATCCACTTCTACAGGTAAGCTTCTGTTTTCATTGAGCAGTATTCTAACCCTGTTTTATTTTTGACAGCTAAGGGATACTTGGGAGTGCTTTGAGGTTTACGGTGAAAATTGAAGTATTTTCAGATAGATACTAGAGAGGAGATTCCCGAGAAGAAGCATTGTGACGAATGCATTCCACTCACAGACTTTTACTTTTCTTCTCATAGAGAATAGGGAATCCCATTTGGAGAAAAAGCTACCAGGGGACTTTCGGGAGTTTATGGATGGCTATGGTGAAAAAGGAAATATCCTCAGACAAAAAATGGATACAAGCTTTCTGAGAAACTGCTTTGTTGTATATATGTCTATCCATCTCAGATAGATATAACCTTCTCTATATTACTTAGTTTTGAAACTGCATGATGGATGGATTCACTAAGGGACATTCGGGAGGACAATCAGGTCTGTGGGGAAATAGGAAATATCTTCAGATAAATACTAAAGGGAAGCTTTCTCAGAAATTGCTTTCTGATGTGTACATTTCACTCAGGGAGTTATACCTCTTTTTTCATAAAGCAGTGTTTGAACATTGTTCCTGTAAAACTGAAAAAGAGATATTTTACAGGGCGTTGAAGACTGTGGTGAAAAGTGAAATACCCTGTAATAAAACCCAGATAGAAGCTCTCCACAAAACTGCTCTCTGACGTGTGCATTCTTTTCAGAGAGATAAATCTTACACTACGCTGTCCAGATTGGAAAATCTGTCTTTGAGGAATCTGAATGGATATTATGTGGCGCCCAGAGGCTTGTGGTGAGAAAGGAAAAGTCTTCTGATGAAAACTGGAGAGAAACTTTCTGAGCAACTGCTTTCTGATGTGTGTATTCATCCCGTAAAGTTAAATCATTCTTTGGATTGAGCCGTTTGAAATCACTGTTTCTATTTGGGAACACTCTTAAGAATATGCTGAAAAAGATATATCCGGAAAGACAACCCAGAAAGAACTGTTCCAAGAAACAGCTCTCTGACGTGTGCCTTCACTTCAGCAAGTTAAAGCTTACACTACGTTGCCCAGTTTGGAAATTCTGTCTTTGAGGAATCAGTGTAGGGATATTAATTGGCGTCCGAAGGCTTGTGTTGAGAAAGGAAACATCTTACGATGAAAACTGGAGAGAAGCTTTTGAAGCAACTGCGTTGTGATGTGTGTATTCATCTTATAGTGTTAAAACATGCTTTGGATTGAGCGGTTTCAAATCACTGTTTCTGTGGAACCTGAGAAAGGAGAGTTGGGAAAGCTCTTAAGAATATGCTGATAAAGAAACACCCTCAGATAAAAACCAGAAGGAAACTTGCTGTGAAAGTGTTCTAGGTCACGTTAAGTCCACGCTCACAATTAAGCTTCTGTTTTCATGGAACAGCATTCTTACACTATTTTAGGTTACTGAGCTAAGGGATACTCAGGAGCACTGTGAGGCTTACAGTAAAAGTGGAAATATCTTCAGATTGATATTGGAGAGAAGATTTCTGAGGAGCTGCTGTGTGACATGTGCATGCCACTCGAACAGTTATATTTTTCTTCTCATAGAGGATTTGCTAATCTTGTTTGGAGAAAAAGCTACCAGGGGACATTCGGGAGTATATGGACGGCTATGGTGGAAAAGAAAACATCCAGAGACAAAAGCTGGAAAGAAGCTTTCTGTGAAACTGCTTTGGGATAGATATATCTATTCATCTAACATAGATAAAACCTTTTTTCTATTACGCAGTTTCAAAACTGCATCATGGACGGATTCGTGAAGGGACATCGGTAGCACAACCGGGTCTGTGTGGAAATAGGATATATATTCAGATAATTACTGGAGAGAAGCTTTCTGAGAAACTACTTTGTGATGTGTGCATTTCACTCAGGGAGTTATGCCTCTTTCCTCATAAGGCAGTGTTTCAACACTATTTCTTTAAAACTGTAGAAGCGATATTTTGCAGGACATGGAAGACTACAATGAAAAGTAAAATATCCTGAAATATAACCCAGAAAGAAGCGTTTCAAGAAACTGCTCTCTTATGTGTGCATTCATTTCAGTGAGTTAAATTTTACACTACGTTGCCCAGTTTGGAAACTCTGTCTTTGAGGAATCTTTGAGGGATTTTAAGTGGTGCCCAGAGACTTGTGATGAGAAAGGAAACGTCTTCCAATAAAAATTGGAGAGAAGACTTCGGAGCAACTGCTTTGTGATGTGTGTATTCATCTCATAGATTTAAATCATTCTTTGGATTGAGCAGTTTGAAATTGCTGTTTCTGTGGAACCTGAGAAAGGACATTTGGGAATGCTCTTAAGAATGTGCTGAAAAGAAATACCCTCCAATAAAAGCAGCAGGAAATTTTCTGGGAAACTGCTCTAGGTCACGTGAAGTCCACTTGCACAGTGAAGCTTCTGTTTTCATTGAGGAGTATTCTAATACTCTTTTAGCTTAGTCAGCTAAGTGATTCTTCAGAGCGCTTTGAGGCTTATGATGAAAACGGAAATATCTTCAGAGATATACAGGAGAGAAGATTTCTGAGGAGCTGCTTTGTGACGTGTACATTCCACTCACAATGTTTGACTTTTCTTCTCAGAGAGAATTGGTGAATCACATTTGGAGAAAAAGCTACCAGGGGACATTCGGGAGTATATGAATGGCTATGCTGAAAAAAGAAATATGCTCAGACAAAAAGTGGAGAGAATCTTTCTGTGAAACCGTTTTGTGATAGATATGTCTATTCATCTCTCACAGATAAAACTTTCTATTACACAGTTTTAAAACTGCGTCATGGATGGATTCGTGAATGGATATTCAGGAGAACATTCGGGCCTGTGGGGAAATAGGAAATATCTTCCGATAAAACCTGGAGAGAAGCTTTCTGAGAAACTGTTTTGTGATGTGTGCATTCCACTCATTGAGTATACCTCTTATCAAATAAGGCAGTGTTTGAACACTGTTCCGTTAAAACAAATAAAGTGATATTTTGAACCGCATTGAAGACTCTGTCAAAAAGTGAAATATCCTTAAATAAAACCAAGAAAGATGCATTCCAAGAAACTGCTCTCTGACGTGTGCATTCATTTCAGTGAGTTAAATCTTACATTACGTTTCCCAGTTTGTAATCTCTGTCTATGAGGAATCTGGGCAGGGATATTAAGTGGTGCCAGGAGGCTTGTGGTGAGAAAGGAAACGTCTTCCGATGAAAACTGGAGAGAAGCTTTCGGAGCAACTGCTTTGTGATATTTGTATCCATCTCATAGATTTGAAATATTGTTTGGATTGAGCAGTTTGAAATCACTGTTTCTGTGGAACCTGAGAAAGGACATTTGGGAACGCTCTTAAGAATATGATGAAAAAGAAATATCCTCCGATAAAAACCAGAAGGAAACTTTCTGTGAAACTTCTCTCGGTCACATGAAGCCCACTCGCACGGTGAAGCTTCTGTTTTCATTGAGCACTATTCTGACACTGTTTTAGCTTAGACAACTAAGAGATATTTGGGAGCACTTTGAGGCTAATGGTGAAAACGAAAATGTCTTCAGAGGAATACTGGAGAGAAGATTTCTGAGGAGCTGCTTTGTGACATGTGCATTCCACTCACAGAGTTATACTTTTCTTCTCAAAGAGATTTGGGAAATTCCATTTGGAGAAAAAGCTACCGAGAGACATTCAGGAGTATATGGATGGCTGTGGTGAAATAGGATATAACCTGAGACAAAAACTGAAAAGAAGCTTTCTGTGAAACTGCTTTGTGATACATATGTCTATTCCACTCACATAGACAAAACTTTCTTTCTATTACGAAGTTTTGAAAATGTGTCATGGATGGATTTGCATAGGAACCTTCGGGAGCACATTCAGGACTGTGGGGAAATAGGAGATATCTTCAGAAAAAACTGGAGAGAAGCTTTCTGAGAAACTGCTTTGTGATTTGTGCATTCCACTGAGGGAGTTATACCTCTTTTCTCATAAAGTAGTGTTTGAACACTGTTCCTGTAAAACTGAAAAAGTGATATTTTGCAGCGCATTGAAGACTCTGGCAAAAAGTCAAATATCCTGAAATAAAACCCAGAAAGAAGCATTCCAAGAAACTGCTCTCTGACGTGTCCATTCATTTCAGAGAGTTAAAGCTTACACTATGTTGCCCAGTTTGGAAACTCTGTCTTTGAAGGATCTCGGAATGGATATCAAGTTTGATATCAATGGATATCAAACCCAGAGGCTTGTGATGAGCAAGGAAGAGTCATCTGATGCAAACTGGAGAGAAGCTGTCGGAGCAACTGCTTTGTAATGTGTGTATTCATCTCATAGGGTTAAATGATCCTTTGGATTGAACAGCATGAAATCACTCTTTCTGTAGAACCTGAGAAAGGACATTTGGGAACGCTCTTAAGAATATGCTGAAAAAGAAATACCCTCTGATGAAAAACAGAAGGAAACTTTCTGTGAAACTACTCTAGGTCTCATGAAGTCCACTCACACAAATAAGCTTGTGTTTTCATTGAACATCATTCTAACACTGTTTTAGGTTAGTCACCTAAGGGATACTCGGGAGTGCTTTGAGGCTTATGGTGAAAGCGGAAATATCTTGAGATACACACTGGAGAGAAGATTTCCGAGGAGCTGCTTTGTGACGTGTGCATTCCACTCACAGAGTTACACATTTCTTTTCATAGAGGATTGGGGAATCCCGTTTCGAAAAAAAGCTACCAGGGGCTTTCGAGATTATATTGACAGCTATGATGGAAAAGGAAATATCCTCAGACAAAAATTGGAAAGAAGCTTTCTGGGCAACTGCTTTGGGATAGATATATCTATACATTTCACATAGATAAAACTTTCTTTATATTACAGAGATTAGGAACTGTGTCATGTATAGATTTCTGAAAGGACATTCAGGAGCACATTCATGCCTGTGGGGAAATAGGAGATATCTTCAGAAAAACTCTGGAGAGAAGCTTTCTGAGGAACTGTTTTGTGATGTATGCATTCCACTCTGGGAGTTATACCTCTTTTCTCATAAGGCAGAGTTTGAACACTGTTCTTTTAAAACTGAAAAAGTAATATTTCGGAGTACATGGAAGACTATGGTGAAAAGTGAAATATCCTGAAAAAAAACCCCAGAAGTAAGTGTACAAGAAACTGCACTCTGAGGTGTGCATTCATTTCAGAGAGTTCAATCTTACTCTACATTTCCTATTTTGGAAAATCTGCCTTGAGGATTCTGCGAATGGATATTTGTTGTGACTGGAGGCCATTGGAGAGCAAGAAAATGTCTTCCCTTGAAAACTGCATAGAAAATTTCTGAACAACTGCTTTTTATGTGTGTATTCATCTGTGAGAGTTAGATCATTCTTCGGATTAAGCAGTTTTAAATTACTCTTTCTGTCAACCTGAGAAAAGACATTTGGGAACGCTCTTAAGAATATGCTGGGCGCGGTGGCTCACGCCTGTAATCCCAGCACTTTGGGAGGCCGAGACGGGCGGATCACGAGGTCAGGAGATCGAGACCATCCTGGCTAACACGGTGAAACCCCGTCTCTACTAAAAAATACAAAAAACTAGCCGGGCGAGGTGGCGGGCGCCTGTAGTCCCAGCAACTCGGGAGGCTGAGGCAGGAGAATGGCGTAAACCTGGGAGGCGGAGCTTGCAGTGAGCTGAGATCCGGCCACTGCACTCCAGCCTGGGCGACAGGGCAAGACTCCGTCTCAAAAAAAAAAAAAAAAAAAAAGAATATGCTGAAAATAAATACCCTCCAATAAAACCATAAGGAAACTTTTTGTGAAACTGCTCTAGGTCACGTGAATTCCACTTGCACAAGTAAGCTTCTGTATTCATTGAGCAGTATTCTAACACTGTTTTTGATTAGTCAGCTAAGGGATATTTGGGAGCGCTTTGAGGCTTATAGTGAAAATGGAAATATATTCAGATAGATACTGGAGAGAAAATTTCCAAGGAGCTGTTTGGTGACGTGTGCATTCCTATCACAGAGTTATTTTTTTTTCTCATAGAGGATTGCAGAATTTCATTTGGATAAAAAATTACCAGGGGACATTCAGGTATATTTGGACAGCTATGTTGAAATAGGAAATATCTGCAGGCAAAGACTGGACAGAAGCTTTCTGTGAAACTGCTTTGGGATAGATATGTCTATTCATCTAACATAGATAAAACTTTCTTTCTAATACGCAGTTTTGAAACTTGGTCATGGATGGATTCATAAAGGGACATTCGGGAGCACATTCAGGCCTGTGGGGAAATAGGAGATATCTTCTTATAAAAACTGGAGAGAAGCTTTCTGAGAAACTGCTTTGTGATGTGTGCATTCCACTCAGGGATTTATACCTCTTTCCTCCTAAGGCAGTGATTGAACACTGTTCATGTAAACCTGAAAAGGTGATATTTTGTAGCACTTTGAAAACTTTGGCGAAAAGTTAAATATCCTGAAATAAAACACAAAAGGAAGTGTTCCAAGAAACTGCTCTCTGACGTGTGCATTCATTTCAGAGAGCTAAAGCTTACACTACATTTCCCAGTTTGGAAAATGTGTTTTTGAGCAATCTATGAACGGAAATTAAGTGTCACCCGGAGGCTTGTGGTGTGAACGAAAATGTCTCTCGATGGTATCTGGAAAGAAGCTTTCGGAGCAACTGCTTTGTGATCTGTGTATTCATCTCATAGAGTGAAATCAATCTTTGGATTGAGCAGTTTGAAATCACTGTTTCTGTGAAACCTGAGAAAGGACCTTTGGGAATGCTCTCAAGAATATGCTGAAAAAGAAATACCCTCTGATAAAAAACAGAAGGAAACTGTTTGTGAAACTGCTCTACATCCCATGAAGTCAACTCGCACAGGTGAGCTTCTGTTTTCACTGAGCAGCATTCTTACCCTATTTTAGGTTAGTCACCTAAGGGATATTCGGCAGCGCTTTGAGGCTTATGGTGAAAACGGAAATATCTTCAGATAGATACTGGAAAGAAGATGTCTCAGTTGCTGCTTTCTGACGTGTGCATTCCACTCATAGAATTATACTTTTCTTCTCATAGAGGATTTGTTTGGAGAAAAAGTGACCAGGGGACATTCGGTAGTATATGGATGGCTATGGTGATAAAGGAAATATTCTCAGACAAACACTGGATAGAAGCTTTCTGTGAAACTGTTTTGGGATAGATATGTCTATTCTTCTCACATTGATAAAACTTTCTTTCTATTAAGCAATTTTGAAACTATGTCATGGACGTATTTGTGAAGTGACATTCGGGAGCACTATCACGCTTGTGGGGAAATAGGATATATCTTCAAATAAAAACTGGAGAGAAGCTTGTTGAGAAGTGCTTTGTGATATGTGCATTCCATCAGGGAGTTATATCTCTTTTTTCATAAGGGAGTGTTTGAACACTGTTCCTGTAAAGCTGAAAAAGTGATATTTTGCAGGGCATCGAAGACTGTGGCAAAAAGTGAAATAAATTGGAATAAAACCCAGAAAGAAGCGTTCCAAGAATCTGCTCTCTGACGTGTGCATTCATTTCAGAGAGTAAAGCTTTCACTATGGTGCCCAGTTTGGAAAATCTGTCTTTGAGGAATCTGTG
>NW_016830112.1:33183-82138 GCF_001698545.2 Rhinopithecus bieti
GGGAATGCTTTTAAAATATGCTGAAAAGAAATACATTACGATAAAACCAGAAGGAAACTTTCTGTGAAACTGCTCTAGGTCATGTGAAATCCACTCGCACAGTAAAGCTTCTGTTTTCATTGAGCAGTTATCTAACACTGTTTTAGGTTAGTCTGCTAAGGGATACTCGGATTCGCTTTGGGGCTTATGGTGAAAATGGAAATATCTTCAGATAGATACTGGAGAGAAGATTTCCGAGGAGCTGCTTTGTGACCTGTGCATTCCACCCACAGAGATTTACTTTTCTTCTTATAGAGGATTGTGGAATCCCGTTTGGAGAAAACGCTACCAGGGGACATTCTGGACTATATGGATGGCTATGGTGAAAAGGAAACATTCTCAGAGAAAAACTGGAAAGAAACTTTCTGTGAAACTGCTTTGTGGTGTATATGTATATTCGTCTCACATGGATAAAAGTTCCTTTCTATTACACAGTTTTGAAACGCCGCCATGGACGGATTTGGGAAGGAACATTCGGAAGCATATTCAGGACTCTGGGGTAATAGGAAATATATTAAGATAAAAAATAGAAAGAAGAATTCTGAGAAACTGCTTTGTGATGTGTGCATTCCACTCAGGGAGATATACATCTTTTCTCATGAGGCAGTGTTTGAGCACTGTTCCTTAAAATTGAAAAAGTGATATTTTACAGCGCATTGAAGACTATGACGAAAAGTTAAATATCCTGAAATAAAACCCGAAAAGAAGCGTTTTAAGAAACTGCTCTCTGATGTGTACATTCATTTTACAGATTTAGAGCTTACACTACGTTGCCCAGTTAGGAAACTGTCTTTGAGGAATCTGTGAAGGCATATTAAGTGGTGCACATATGCTTGTGATGAAAAAGGAAACGTCTTTGGATGAAAACTGGAGAGAAGCTTTCATAGCAGCTGCTGTGTGATGCGTGTATTCATCTCATAGAGTTAAAAAATTCCTTGGATTCAGCCGTTTGAAATCACTGTTTCTGTTGAACCTGAAAAAAGACATTTGGGAATGCTCTTAAGAATATGCTGAAAAAGAAATACTCTGATAAAAAGCAGAAAGAAACTTTCTGTGAAACTGTTGTAGGTCACGTGAATTCCACTTGCACAGTTAAGCTTCTGTTTTCATCGAACAGTATTCTAACACTGTTTAAGGCTAGTCAACTAAGGGATACTCAGAAGCGCTTTGAGGCTTATGGTGAGAACGGGAATGTCTTCAGAGAGACACTGGAGTGAAGATTTCCTAGGAGCAGCCTTGAGAAGTGTACATTCCACTCACAGAGTTCTAGTTTTCTTTTCATAGAAGATGGGGGAATTCCATTTGGAGGAAAAGCTTCGAGGGGACATTCGGGAGTACATGGACGGCCAAGGTGAAAAAGGAAATATCCTCAGACAAAAACTGGAAAGAAGGTTTCTGTGAAAATGCTTTGTGATAGATATGTCTATTCATCTCACATATGTAAATCTTTCTCTCTATTACGCAGTTTTGAAATTGCATCATGGACGGATTTGTGAAGGGATATTCGGGAGAACATTCAGGCCTGTGTGGAAATAGGAAATATCTCCAGATAAACACTGGAGAGAAGCTTTCTGAGGAATTGCTTTGTGACGTGTGCTTTCTACTCAGGGAGTTATAACTCTTTTCTCATAAGGCAGTCTTTGAACACTGTTCCTGTAAAACTGAAAAAGTGACATTTTGCAGCGCATTGAAGACTATGGCAAAAAGTGAATCATCCTGAAATAAAGCCCAGAAACCAGCATTCCAAGAAACTGCTCTCTGAAGTGTGCATTCATTTCAGAGTGTTACAACGTACAGTTCGTTGCCCAGTAAGGAAACTCTGTCTTTGAGGAATCTGTGAATGGGTATTTAGTCATGCCCGGAGGTTTGTGGTAAGAAAGGAAACATCTTCCGATGAAAACTGGAGAGAAGCTTTCAGAGCAACTGCTTTGGGGTGTGTATATTCATCTCTTAGAGTTAAATCATTCTTTGGATTGAGCAGTTTGAAATCATGGTTTCTGTGGATCCTGAGAAAAGACATTTTTGAATGCTCTAAATAATATGCTGAAAAAGAAATACCATCTGATAAAAATCAGAAGGAATCTTTCAGTGAAACTGCTCAAGGTCATGTGAATTACACTCACACAGTTAAGTTTCTGCTTTCATTGAGCAGTATTCTCACACTGTTTTAGGTTAGTCAGCTAAGGGATACTCGGGAGCTCTTTGAACTTATGGTGAAAACGGGAGTATCTTCAGATATATACTGGAGAGAAGATTTACAAGGAGCACTTTGTGACATGTGCATTCCATCATTAGTTACACTTTTTTTCTCAAAGAGGATTGGGGAATCCCTTTTGGAGAAAATGCTACCAGGGGCCATTCGGGAGTAGATGGAGGGCTATGGTGAAAAGGAAATACCCTTAGACAAAACTGGATAGAAGCTTTCTGTGAAAGTGCTTTGTGATAGATATGTCTATTCCACTCACATAGATAAAACTTTCTTTCTATTACGCAGTTTTGAAACTGCATCATGGACCGATAAGTGAAGGGACATTCGGGAGCACATTCATGCCTGTGGGGAAATACGAGTTATATTCAGATAAAAACTGGAGAGAGGTTTTCTGACAAACTGCTTTGTGATGGGTGCCTCCACTCAGAGAGTTTTCTCCCTTTTCTCATAAGGCAGTGTTGAAACACTGTTCCTGTGAAACTGAAAAAGTGATATTTTGCTGCGTCTTGAAGACTATAGTGAAAAGTTAAATATCCTGAAATAAAACTCAGAAAGATGTGTTCCAAGAAACCTTTCTCTGAAATGTGCATTCATTTCAGAGAGTTAAAGCTTACTCTACATTGCCCACTTCGGAAACCCTGTATTTTAGGAATCTGTGAAGGATATTAAGTGGAGCCTGGGGGCTTGTCATGAGAAAGAAATACCTTCTGATGAAAACTGGAAAGCCTTTGGAGCAACTCCTTTGTGATATGTGTATTCATCTCAAAGAGTTAAATCATTTTCTGGGAGTATATGGACAGCTATGGTGTAAAAGGAAATATCCTCAGACAAAATTGGAAAGGAGTTTTCTGTGAAACTACTTTGTGATAGATATGTCTACTTATCTCACATAGATAAAACTTTCTTTCTATTACGCAGTTTTGAAACTGCGTCATGGACGGACTCTCGAAGGGACATTCGTGAGCACATTGATGCCTGTGGGGAAATGGGACATATCTTCAGATAAAAACTGGAGAGAAGCATTCTAAGAAACTGCTTTCTGATGTGTGTATTCCACTCAGGGAGTTATACCTCTTTTCTCATAAGACAGTGTTTGAACTCTGATCCTGTAAAACTGAAAAGTGATGTTTTCAGTACTTTGAATACCATGGCAAAAAGTGCAATATCCTGATATAAAACCAACAAAGAAGCGTTCCAACAAACTGCTCTCTGACGTGTGCATTCATTTCAGAGCATTAAGGCTTACACTACGTTGCCCAGTTTGGAAATTCTGTCTTGGAGGAATCTGTGAAGGGATATTAAGTGGCGCCCTGAGGCTTGTGGTGAGAAAGGAAACATCTTCCGATGAAAACCAGAGATAAGGTTTCGGAGCAACTGCTTTGTGTTGTGTGTATTCATCTTATAGAGTTAAATCATTCTATGGATTGAGCAGTTTGAAGTCACTTTCTTTGGAACCTGAGAAAGGACATTTGGGAATGCTCTTAAAATGTGCTGAAAAGAAATACCCTCCGATATAATCCAGAAGGGGACTTGTTGTGAAACTTCTCTAGGTCACGTGAATTTCACTTGCACAGTTAAACTTCTGTTTTAATTGAGTAGTATTCTAAGACTGCTTTTGTTTTGCCTGCAAAGTGAAATTCGGGAGTGCTTTGAGGCTTATGGTGATAACGGAAATATCTTCAGATAGATACTGAAAAGAAGATTTCTCAGGAGCTGCTTTTTGACGTGTGCATTCCACTCACAGGGATAAACTTTTCTTCTCATAGAGGGTTGGGGAATCCCAATTGGAGAAAATGCTACCAGGGCCATTCAAGCGTATATGGACAGCTATGGTGAAAAAGGAAATATCATCAGACAAAAACTGGAAGGATGCTTTCTGTGAAACTGCTTTGTGATAGATAGGTGTATTCATCTCACATAGATAAAACTTTCTTTCTATTAGCAGTTTTGAAACTGCATCATCGACGGATTCGTGAAGGGACTTTTGGGAACAAATTCAGGCCTGAGGCAAAATAGAAAATATCTTAAGATAAAACCAGAGAGAAGCTTTCTGAGAAACTGCTTTGTGATGTGTGCATTCCACTCAGGGAGTTATACCTCTTTTCTCATAAGAGAATGTTTGAACACTGTTCCTGTAAAACTGAAAAAGTGATATTTGGCAGCGCTTTAAAGACTATGGCAAACAGTGTAATATCCTGTAATAAAATCCAGGAAGAAGTGCTCGGAGAAAAACCTCTCGGACGTAAGCATTCATTTCAGAGACCTAAAGCTTACACTATGTTGCCCAGTTTGGAAACTCTTTCTTTGAGGAATTTGTGAAGGGATACTAAGTGGCGCCTGGAGGGCTGTGGTGAGTAAGGAAACGTCTTCCGAGAAAAACTGGAGAGAAGCTTTTGGGGCAACTGCTTTGTGATGTGTGTATTCATCTCATAGAGTTAAATCATTCTTTGGATTGTGCAGTTTGAAATCACTGTTTCTGTGGGACCTGAGCAAAGACATTTGGGACCGCTCTTAAGAATATGCTGAAAAAAAAGTACCCTTCAATAAAAACCAGAAGGAAACTTTCTGTGAAACTGCTCTAGGTCACGTGAAGTCCACTTGCACAGTTAAGCTACTCTTTTCATTGGACAGTATTCTAACACTGTTTTAGGTTCGTCAGCTAAGGGAGAGTTGGGAGTGCATTAAGGCTTACGGTGAAAACGGAAACATCTTCAGATAGGTACTGAAGAGAAGATTTTCGAGGAGCTGCTTAGTGACGTGTGCATTCCACTCACCGAGTCATACTTTTCTTCTCATAAAGGACTGGGTAATCCCCCTTGGAGAAAACGCTACCAGGTAACATTCAGGAATACATGGACGTCTATGGTGAAAAAGGAAATATCCACAGACAAAACTGGAAAGAAGCTTTATGTGAAAGCACTTTATGATAGATATGTCTATTCCACTCACAGAGATAAAATTTTCTTTCTATTACACAGTATTGAAACTGCGTCATGGACGGATTCATGAAGGGACATTAGGGACCACTTTCAAGCCTGTGAAGAAATAGGAGGTATCTTCAGGTAAAAACTGGATAGAAGCATTCTGAGAAATTACTTTGTGATGTGTGCATTCCACTCAGGGAGTTATACCTCTTTGTGATGTGTGTATTCAACTCATAGAGTTAAATCATTCTTTGGATTGAGCAGTTAAAAATCACTGTTTCTGTGGATTCTGAGAAAGGACATTAGGGAAGACTTTAAAGAATATGCTGAAAAAGAAATACCCTCCGATGAAAACCGGAAGGAGACTTCTGTGAAACTGATCTATGTCAGCTGAATTCCAATTGAACATTTAAGCTTCTGTTTTCATTGAGCGGTGTTCTAACGCTGTTTCAGGTTAGTCAGCTAAGGGATACTCAGAAGCGCTTGGAGACTTATAGTGAAAACGGAAATATCTTCAGGTAGATACTGGCGAGAATATTTCTGAAGAACTGCTTTGTGACATGTGAATTCCACTCACAGAGTTGTACTTTTCTTCTCATAGAGGATTGAGGTATTATGTTTGGTATAAATGCTACCAGGGGACATTCGGGAGTATATGGACAGCTGTGGTGAAAAAAGAAATATCCTCCGACAAAAACTGGAAAGAAGATTTCTGTGAAATTGCTTTGTGATAGATATGTCTATTCATCTCACATAGATACAACTTTCTTTCTATAACGAGGTTTTGAAACTGCATCATGGACGGATTTGCAAGCAACATTTGGGAGCACATTCAGGCCTGTGGGGAATTAGGAGATATCTTCAGATAAAACCTGGAAAGAAGCTTTCTGAGAAACTGCTTTGTGATGTGTGCATTCTGCTCAGGGAGTTTTACCTCTTTTCTCATAAGGCAGTGTTTGAACACTGTTCCTGTAAAACTGAAAAAGTGATATTTAGTAGCGCATTGCAGACTATGGCAAAAAGTGAAATATCCTGAAATAAAACCCAGAAAGAAGCATTCCAAGAAACTTCTCTCTGACGTGTGCATTCATTTCAATGATTTAAAGCTAACACTACGTTGCCCAGCTTGGAAACTCTGCCTTTGAGCAATCTGTGAAGGGATATTCAGTGTCGCCCGGAGGCTGGTGATGAGAAAGTAATCATCTTCCTATGAAAACTGGAGAGGGGTTTTCGGAGCAACTGCCTTGTGATGCACATATTCATCTTATACACTTAAGTCATTCTTTGGGTTGAGCAGTTTTAAATCACTGTTTCTGTGGAACCTGAGAAACCGTATTTGGGAACGCTCTTAAAAATATACTAAAAATAAAGTACTCTCCCATAATTACCGGAAGGAAACTTTCTGTGAAACTGCTCTAGGTCACGTGAATTCCACTCGCACAGTTAAGCTTCTCTTTTCTTTAAGCAGTATTTTCACACTGTTTTAGGTTAGTCAGCTAAGGGATATTCGGGGGCGCTTTGAGACTTATGGTTAAAACGGAAATATCTTCAGATAGATACTGGAGAGAAGATTTCCGAGGAGCTGTTTGTGATGTGTGCATTCCACTCACAGAATTATACTTTTCCTCTTATAAAGTATTGGGGAATCCCGTTTGGAGAAAAAGCTACCAGGGGACATTTGGGGGTATTTGGACAGCTATGGTGAAAAAGGAAATATCCTCAGACAAAAGCTTAAAACAAGCTTTCTGTGAATTAGCTTTGTGATAGATATGTCTATTTATCTCACATAGATAAAACTTTCTTTGTTTTACACAGTTTTTAAACTTCTTCATGGATGGATTCGTGAAGGGACATTCAGGAGCACTTACAGGCCTTCGGGGAAATAGGAGATATCTTCGGATAAGGACTGAAGAGAAGCTTTCTGAGAAACTGCTTTGTGATGTGTGCATTCCACTCAGGGAGTTATACCTCTTTTCTCATAAGGCAGTGTTTGAACACTGTTCCTGTAAAATAAAAATAGGGATATTTTGCAGTGCATTGAACTTTATGGCAAAACGTGAAATATCCCGAAATGAAAACCAGAAAGAAGCATTCCAAGAAACTGCTCTCTGACGTGTGCCTTCATTTCAGAGAGTCATAGTTTACACTACGTTGCCCAGTTTGGAAACNATAAAGTATTGGGGAATCCCGTTTGGAGAAAAAGCTACCAGGGGACATTTGGGGGTATTTGGACAGCTATGGTGAAAAAGGAAATATCCTCAGACAAAAGCTTAAAACAAGCTTTCTGTGAATTAGCTTTGTGATAGATATGTCTATTTATCTCACATAGATAAAACTTTCTTTGTTTTACACAGTTTTAAACTTCTTCATGGATGGATTCGTGAAGGGACATTCAGGAGCACTTACAGGCCTTCGGGGAAATAGGAGATATCTTCGGATAAGGACTGAAGAGAAGCTTTCTGAGAAACTGCTTTGTGATGTGTGCATTCCACTCAGGGAGTTATACCTCTTTTCTCATAAGGCAGTGTTTGAACACTGTTCCTGTAAAATAAAATAGGGATATTTTGCAGTGCATTGAACTTTATGGCAAAACGTGAAATATCCCGAAATGAAAACCAGAAAGAAGCATTCCAAGAAACTGCTCTCTGACGTGTGCCTTCATTTCAGAGAGTCATAGTTTACACTACGTTGCCCAGTTTGGAAACTCTGTCTTTTAGGAATCTGTGAAGTGATATTAAGTGGGGCTTGGAGGCTTGTGGTGAGAAAGGAAACGTCTTCCGATGAAAACTGGAGAGAAGCTTTCGGAGCATCTGCCTTGTGATGTGTATATTCATCTCAGAGAGTTAAATCATTCTTTGGATTGAGTAGTTTGAAATCACTGTTTCAGTGGAACCTGGAAAGGAAATTTGTGAATGTGCTTAAAATATGCTGAAAATAATTACCCTCCAATAAAACTGGAAAGAAACTTTCAGTAAAACTGCACTAGGTCACATGCATTCCACTTGCACAGTTAAGCCTTTGTTTTCATTTAGCAGTATTCTCACAATGTTTTAAGTCAGTCAGCTAAGGGATACTGTGAAATGCTTTGAGGCTTATGGTGAAAACGGAAATATCTTCAGAGAGATGATTTCAGAGGAGCTGCTTTGTGATGTGTGCATTCCATTACAGAGTTATAGTTTTCTTCTCATAGAGGACTGGGGAGTCCCTTTTCAGAAAAAGCTACCAGGGGACATTTGGCAGTATATGGAATGCTATGTTGAAAAAGGAATTATCCTCAGACAAAAACTGGAAAGAAGCTTTCTGTGAAATTGCATTGTGATAGATATGTCTTTTCATATCTCATAAGTAAAACTTTCATTCTATTACATAGTATTGAAATGGCGTCATAGACAAATTCACGAAAGGACATTCGGGAGCAGATTCAGGACTGTGGGGAAATTGGAAATCTCTTCAGATTAAAACAGGAGAAAGGCTTTCTGAGAAACTGCGTTGTGATGAGTGCCTTCCACTCAGAGAGTTATACCTTTTTTTCTCATAAGGCAGTGTTTGAATGTTGTCCCTGTAAAACGAAGAAAGGGATATTTTGCAGCTCATTGAAGGCTATGGCAAAATTTGAAATATCCTGTATTAAAACCAAGAAAGAAACTTTCTAGTAAACTGCTCTTTGACTCTTGCATTCATATCAGAGAGTTAAAGTTTACACTACATTGCACAGTTTGGAAACTTCATCTTTTAGCAATCTGTGAAGGGGTATTAAGTGGCTCCCGGAGTCTTGTGGTGAGAAAGGAAACGTCTTCTGATGAAAGCTGAAGGGAAGCATTTGGAGCAACTGCTTTGTGATGTGTGTATTCATCTCATAGAGTTAAATCATTCATTGTTTGATTTCACAAAAAACAGTTTGAAATCACTGTTTCTGAGGAACCTGAGAAAGGACATTTGGGAACGCTCCTAAGAGTATGTTGAAAAACAAATTCTCTCCAATAAAAACCAGAAGGAAACTTTCTTTGAAACTGCTCTAAGTCACTTGAAGTCCACTCACACAGTTAAGCTTCTGTTTTCATTGTGCGGTATTCTCACACTGTTTTAGGTTTGTCAGTTAAAGGATACTAGGGAGTGCTTCTAGACTTAAGGTGAAAACGGAAATATCTTCAGATAGCTACCGGAGGACAGATTTCCGAGGAGCTGCTATGTGACATGTGCATTCCACTCACAGAGTTATACTTTTCTTCTCATAGAGAAGTGGGTAGACCCGTTTGGAGAAAATGCTACCAGGGGATTTTCGGGAGTATATGGATGGCAATGGTGAAAAAGGAAATATCGTCAGACAAGAACTGGAAAGCTTTCTGTGAAACTGCTTTTTGATAAATATATCTCTTCTTCCCACATAGATAAAGCTTTCTTTCTATTAGGCAATTTTCAAACTGCGTCATTGACGGATTTGCGAAGGGACATTCTTGGAAACATTCAGGCCTGTGGGGAAATCGGCGATATCTTCAGATAAAAACTGCAGAGAAAATTTCTGAGAAACTGCTATGTGATGTGCGCTTTCCACTCACAGAATTATACTTTTCTTCTCATAGAGAATTGGGAATTCAAGCTTGGAGAAAACGCTACCAGTGGACATTCTGGATTATATGGATGGCTACGGTGAAAAAGGAAATATCCTCAGAAAAAAACTGGAGGGAAGCTTTCTCTGAAACTGCTTTGTAATAGATATGTCTATTCATCTCACATAGATAAAACTGATAAAATTTTCTTTCTATTACTCACTTTTCAAACTGCATCGTGGACGGATTCGTGAAGAGATATTTGGGAGCACATTCATTCCTGTGGGAAATAGGAGATATCTTCAGATAAAAACTGGAGAGAAGCTTTCTGAGAAACTGCATTGTGATGTGAGCATTTCACTCAGGGAGTTATACCTCTTTTTTCATAAGGCAATGTTTGAACACTGTTCCTGTAAAACTGAAAAACTGATATTTTGCAGCACATTGGACACTACAGTGAAAAGTGAAATGTCCTGAAAAAAAATCGAGGTAGAAGCGTTCCAAAAAACTGCTCTCTGATGTGTGCATTCACTTCAGAGTGTTAAAGCTTACACTACATTGCCCAGTTTGGAAACTCTGTTTTTGAGGAATCTGTGAAGGGATATTTAGTGGCACCTGGAATCTTGTAGTGAGTAAGGAAACGTCTTCCAATGAAAACTTGAGAGAAGCTTTTGGAACAACTGCTTTGTGACATGTGTATCATCTCATAGAGTTAAATCCTTTTTTGGATTCAGCAGTTTGAAATCACAGTTTCTGTGGAACCTGGGAAAGGACACTTGGGAACGCTCTTAAGAATATGCTGAAGAAGAAATACCCTCTGATAAAAACCAGAAGGAAACTTTCTGTGAAACTGTTCTAGGTCACCTTTAGTCCACTCACAGAGGAAAGCTTCTGTTTTCGTTGAGCAGTATTCTAACACTGTTTTAGGTTGGTCAGCTAAGGGACATTCGGGAGCACTTTGAGGCTTTCTGTGAAAATGATAATATCTTCAGGTAGATACTGGAGAGAAGATTTCCGAGGAGCTGCTTTGTGACCTGTAAATTCCACTCACAGAGTTATACTTTTCTTCTCATAGAGGATTGGCGAATTCCGATTGGAGTAAACGCTATCAGGGGACATTTGGGAGTATATGGACGGCTTCGGTGAGAAGGAAATATCCTTAGACAAAAACTGGATAGAAGATTTCTGTGAAACTGCTTTGGGATAGATATATCTATTCATCTCACATAGATCAAACTGTCATTCTATTATGCAGTTTTGAATCTGCATCATGGACGGATTCCTGAAGGGACTTTTGGGAGGACACTCAGGCCTACAGTGAAAAAGGAGATATTTTCAGATAAAATCTGGAGAGAAGCTTTCTGAGAAATTCCCTTGTGATGTGTGCATTCCACCAAGGGAGTTAAACCTTTTCTCTCATAAGGCAGTTTTTGAACACTGCTCTTGTAAAACTGAAAATGTAATGTTTTGCAGTGCATTGGAGACTATGGTGAAGAGTGAATTTTTCTGAAATAAAACCAAGAAAGAATGGTTCCAAGAAACTGCTCCCTGTCGTTTGCATTCATTTCAGAAAGGTAAAGCTTACACTTGTAGCCCCGTTTGGAAACTCTCTCTTTCACGAATCTGTGAAGGGATATTATGTGGCACCCAGAGGCTTGTGGTGAGAAAGAAACCGTCTTCCGATGAAAACAGGAGAGAAGTTTTTGGAGCAACTGCTTTGGGATGTGTGTATTCATCCCATAGAGTTACAGGATACTTTGGATTGGTCAGTTTGAAATCATTGTTTTTGTGCAACCTTAGAAAGGACATTTGGGAACGCTCTTAAGAATATGCTGAAAAAGAAATACTCTCCGATAAAACCAGAAAGAATCTTTCTGTGAAACTGCTCTAGGGCACGTGAAGTCCACTTGCACAGTTAAGCTTCTGTTTTCATTGAGCAGTATGCTAACACTGTTTTAGGTTAGTCAGCTAAGTGATACTGGGCAGCGCTTTGAGGTTTATGGTGAAAACGGAAATATCTTCAGATAGATATTGGAGAGAAAATTTCTGAGGAGCAACTTTGTGACGGCTGCATTGGCTCACAGAGTGATATTTTTCTTCTCATAGAGGGTTGGGTAATCCCGTTTGGAGAAAAAGCTACCAGGGGACATTCGGGAGTATATGTACGGCTATGGTGAAAAATGAAATATCCTCAGAGACTAACTGCAAAAAAGCTTTCAGAGAAACTGGTATGTGGTAGATATGTCTATTCATCTCACATAGATAAAACTTACTCTATATTACCCTATTTTGAAACTGCGACAAGGACAGATTCGCAAAAGGACATTCAGGAGCACATTCAGGCATGTGGTGAAATTAGAGGTATCTTCAGATAAAAACTGGAGAGAAGCATTCTGAAGAACTGCTTTGTGATGTTTACATTCCACTCAGGGAGTTATACCTCTTTTCTCATAAGGCAGTGTTTGAACACTGTTCCTCTAAGCCTGAAAACGTGATATTTTGCAGCGCATTGAAGACTATGGTGAAAAGTGAAATATCCAGATATAAAACCCAGAAAGCACCATTCCAAGAAACTGTTCTCTGGTGCATGCATTTATTTCAGAGAGTTAAAGCTTACACTACGTGGCCCAGTTTGGAAACTCTGTCTCTGAGTTGTCTGTGAAGGGATATTAAGTGGTGCCCGGAGGATTGCAGTGAAAATGGAAACTTCTTCCGATGAAAACTAGAGAGAAGCTTTCGGAGCAACTGCTTTGTGATGTGTGTATTCATTTCCTAGAGTTAAATCATTCTTTGGATTGAGAGCTTGAAATCTCTGTTTCTGTGGAACCTGAGAAAGGACATTTGGGAAAGCTCTTAAGAATATGCTGAAAAACATATACCCTCCAATAAAAACCAGAAGGAAACATTCTGTGAAACTGTTGTAGGTCACGTGAGTGCACTCACACAGTAAAGCTTCTGTTTTCATTGAGCAGTATTCTGACACTGTTTTAGGTTTGTCAGCTAAGGGATACACAGAACCACTTTGAGGCTTATGGTGAAAACGGAAATATCTTCAGTTAGATAGTGGAGAGAAGATTTTCGAAGAACTCTTTGTGACGTGTGCAGTCCACTCACAGAGTTTAACTTTTCTTCACATAGAGGATTGCGGAATCCCATTTGGAGAAAAAGCTACCAGGGGATATTCGGGAGTATATGGATGGCTATGTTGAAAAGGAAATATCCTCAGACAAAACTGCAAAGAAGCTTACTGTGAAACTGCTTTGTGATAGATATATCTATTCATCTCACATAGATAAAACTTTCTTTCTATTACGCAGTTTTCAAGCGGCATCATGGATGGATTCATGAAAGGACATTCGGGAGCACATTCAGGCCTGTGGGGAAATATGAGCTATTTTCAGATAAAAACTGTAGAGAAGCTTTCTGAGAAAATGCTTTTTGATGTGTGCATTCCACTCAGGGAGTTATGCCTCCTTTCTCATAAGGCAGAGTTTGAACACTGTTACTGTAAAACTGAAAAAGTGATATTTTGCAATGTTTTTAAGACTGTGGTGAAAAGTGAAATATCCGGAAATAAAATCCAGAAAGAAGTGTTCCATGAAACTCCTTTGTGACATGTGCATTCATTTCAGAGAGTTAAAGATAACACTACATGGCCCAGTTTGGAAACTCTGTCTTTGACAAATCTATGAAGGGATATTAAGTGGAGCCTGGAGTCTTGTGTTGAGAAAGGAAACGTCTTCCGATGAAAACTGGAGAGAAGCTTTCGGAGAAACTGCCTTGTGATGTGTGTATTCATCTCATTGAGTTATACCATCCTTTCGATTGAGCAGTGTGAAATCACTGTTTCTGTGGAATGTGAGAAAGGATATTTCAGAATGCTGTTAAGAATATACTGAAAAAGAAATACCCCTCGATAAAAAACAGAAGTAAACTTTCTTTGAAACTGCTCTAGGTCTCGTGAGTTCCACTCGCCCAGTTAAGCTTCTGATTTCATTGAGCAGTATTCTAAATCTGTTTAAGGTTAGTCAGCTGAGGGATACTCGGGAGCACTTTGAGGCTTAAGGTGAATACGGAAATATCTTCAGATAGTTACTGGATAGAAGATTTCTGAGGAGCTGCTTTGTTACTTATGCATTCCACGCAC
Organism: Rhinopithecus bieti; assembly: GCF_001698545.2. NCBI lineage: Eukaryota > Metazoa > Chordata > Mammalia > Primates > Cercopithecidae > Rhinopithecus > Rhinopithecus bieti. Next base: position 47,050 of record NW_016830112.1, read on the forward strand.
AGAGTTATACTTTTATTCTAATACAGGATTGGGAAATCCTGTTTGGAGAAGTAATCTACTAGGAGACATTTGGGAGTATATTGTTGACTATGGTGAAAAAGGTAATATCCTCAGACAGAAACTGGAAAGAAGATTTCTGTGAAACTGCTTTGTGACAGATATGTCTCTTCATCTCACATAGATAAAACTTTCTTTCTATTACGCAGTTTTGAAACGACGTCATGGACGGATTTGCCAAGGGACATTTGGGAACACATTCAGGACTGTGGGGAAATAGGAAATATCTTCAGATAAAAAGTGGAGAGAAGCTTTCTGAGAAACTGAATTGTGATGTGTGCATTCCACTCAGGTAGTTGTACCTCTTTTCTCATGTGGTAGTATTTGAACACTGTTCCTGTAAAACGAAAAAATGTGATATTTTGAAGTGTATTGAAGACTATGGCGAAAAGTGAAATATCCTGAAATAAAACACAGAAAGAAGCGTTCCAAGAATTTGCTCTCAGACGAGTGCATTGATTTCAGAGAGTTAAAGCTTACACTATGTTGCCCAGCTTGGAAACTCTGTCTTTGAGGAATTTGTGAAGGGATATTAAGTGGTGCCCAGATTCTTGTGGTGAGAAAGGAAATATCTTTCAATGAAACTGGAGAGAAGTTTTTGAAGCAACTGTTTTGTGATGTGTGTATTCATCTCATAGATTTAAATCATTCTTTGGATTGAGCAGTTTGAAATTACTGTTGCTGTGGAACCTGAGAAAGGACATTAGGGACTGCTCTTAAGAACATGCTGAAAAGAAATACCCTCCGATAAAACCAGAAGGAAATTTTCTGTGAAACTGATCTAGGTCACATGAAGTCCACTCGCACTGTTAAGCTCCTGTTTTCATTGAGAAGAATTCTAACGCTGTTTCCTTTCAGTCAGCTAAGGGATACTGGGGAGCACATTGAAGCTTATGGTGAAAATAGAAAAATCTTCAGATAGATACTGGAGAGAAGATTTCCAAGGAGCTGCTTAGTGACATGTGCATTCCACTCACCGAGTTATACTTTTCTTCTCAGGAGGATTGGGGAATCCGATTTGGAGAAAACGCTATGAGGGGACATTTGGGAGTATATGGACGGCTATCGTAAAAGAGGAAATATCCCCAGAAAAAAACTGGAAAGAAGGTTTGTGTGAAACTGCTTTGTGATAGATATGTCTATTCATCTCACACAGATAAAACTTTTTTCTATTGCAGAGTTTTGACACTGCGTCATGAACAGATTCACGAAGGTACATTGGGGAGCACATTCAGGCCTGTTAGGAAATAGGAGAGATCTTCAGATAAAAACCAGAGAGAAGCTTTCTGAGAAACTGATTTCTGATGTGTGCATTCCACTCAGGGAGTTATAACTCTTTTTTCATAAGGCAGTGTTTTAACACTGTTCCTGTAAACCTGAAAAAGTGATATTTTCCAGCGCATTGAAGACTATTGCGAAAAGTGAAATATCCTGAAATAAAATCCAGAAAGAAGCGTTCCAAAAAACTGCTCTCTGATGTGTGCATTCACTTCAGAGAGGGAAAGCTTACACTAAGTCGCCCAGTTTGGAAACTCTGTCTTTGAGGAATCTGTGAAGGGATATTAAGTGCGCATGGAGGCTTGTGGTGAGAATGGAAATGTTTTCCAGATGTAAATTGGACAGAAGCTTTTGGAGCAACTGCTTTGTAATGTGTGTATTCATCTCATATTTTCAATCATTCTTTGGATTGACCAGTTTGAAATCACTGTTTTTGTGGGACCTGAGAAAGAACATTTGGGAACACTCTTAAGAATATGTTGAAAAATAAATACCCTCCGAAAAAAACCAGAAGGAAATTTTTGGTGAAACAGCTCTAGGTCACATGAATTCCAGTTGCACAGTTAAGCATCAGTTTTCATTGAGCAGTATTCTACCACTGTTTTAGTTTAGTCAGCTAAGGGATACTCGGGAGCACTTTGAGGCTTATAGTAAAAAGGAAATATCTTCAGATAGATACTGGAGAGAATATTTCCAAGGAGCTGCTTTGTGACGTGTGCATTCCGCTCACAGCGTTATACTTTTCTTGTCATAGAGGATTGGGGAATCCCGTTTGTAGACAATGCTTTCAGGTGACATTCGGGGTTATAAGGACTGCTATGGTGAAAAAGGAAATATCCTCAGACAAAAACTGAAAAGATGCTATCTTTGAAACTGCTTTGTGATACATATGTCTATTCATCTTACATAGATAAAACTTTCTTTCTATTACAAAGTTTTGAAACTGCATCACGGACGGATTCACGAAGGGACATTCAGGAGCACATTCGCCCCTGTGGGGAAATAGGGAATATCTTGAGATAAACACTGGAGAGAAGCTTTCTCAGAAACTTCTTTGTGATGGTGCATGTCACTCAGGTTATTATACCTCTTATCTCCCAAGGCAGTGTTTGCCTTGGGAAATATCTTCAGATAAAAAGTGGAGAGAAGCTTTCTGAGAAACTGAATTGTGATGTGTGCATTCCACTCAGGTAGTTTTACCTCTTTTCTCATGTGGTAGTATTTGAACACTGTTCCTGTAAAACGTAAAATGTGATATTTTGAAGTGTATTGAAGACTATGGCGAAAAGTGAAATATCCTGAAATAAAACCAAGAAAGAAGCGTTCCAACAAGCTGTTCTCTGACATGTGCATTCATTTAAGAGTGTTAAAGCTTACACTACGTTTTCCAGTTTGGAAACTCTGTCTTTGAGGAACCTGTGAAGGGATATTAAGTGGCGTCTGGAGGCTTGTGGTGAGAAATTAATCATCTTCTGATGAAAACTTGCGAGAAGCTGTTGGGGCAACTGCTTTTTGAGGTGTTATCATTCTCATAGAGTTAAATCATTGTTTAGATTGTGCAGTTAGAAATCTCTGTTTCCCTGGAACCTGAGAAAGGACATTTGGGAATGCTCTTAAGAATATGCTGAAAAAGAAATACCCTCTGATAAATACCAGAAGGAAACTTTCTCTGAAACTGCTCTAGGTCACGTGAAGTCCACTCGCACATTTAAGTTGTTGTTTTCATTGAGCAGTATTCTAACACTGTTTTAGGTTAGTACGTTAAGTGATATTCGGGAGCGCTTTGAGGCTTATGATGAAAAAGGAAATATCTTCAGATAGATACTGGAGAGATTTCTGAGGAGCTGCTTTGAGACATGTGCATTCCACTCAAAGAGTTATACCTTTCTTCACAGAGAATATTGGGGAATCCCGTTTGGAGAAAAAGTTACCAGGGGACATTCGTGAGTATATGAATGGCTATGGTGAAAAAGGAAATATCCTCAGACAAAAACTGGAGAGAAGCTTTCTGAGAAACTGCTATGTGATGTGTGCATTTGACTCAGAGAGTTATAATTCTTTTCTAATAAGGCAGTGTTTGAACACTTTTCCTGTAAAACTGAAAAAGTGAAAATTTGCAGCGCATTGAAGACTATGGAGAAAAGTGAAATGTCCTGAGATAACATCTGAAAAGGAACGTTCCAAGAAACTGTTGTCTGACGTGAGTATTCATTTCAGAGAATTAAGGCTTATGCTACATTGCCCAGTTTGGAAACTGTCTTTCAGGAATCTGTGAAGGGATATTAAGTGGCACTCAGAGGCTTGTGGTGAGAAAGGAAATGTGTTCGGGAGAAAACTAGAGAGAATCTTTTGGAGGAACTACTTTGTGATGTGTGTATTCATCTCATAGAGTAAAATGATTCTTTGGATTGAGGACTTTGAATTCACTGTATCTTTGAAACCTGAGAAGGATATTTGGGACCGCTTTTAAGAATATGCTGAAAAATAAATTCCCTCCGATAAAAACTTTCTGTGATTCTGCTCTAGATCATGTGAATTTCTCTCGCACAGTTAAGCTTCTGCTTTCATTGAGCAGTATTCTAACACTGTTTTAGGTTAGTCAGCTAAGGGATATTTGGGAGCCCTTTGAGGCTTATGGTGAAAACGGAAATATCTTCAGATACATACTGGAAAGAAGATTACCAAAGAGTTGCTTTGCAACGTGTGCATTCCACTCACAGAGTTATACTTTCTACTCATAGAGGATTGGGGAATCCCATTTGGAGAAAACACTACCAGGGGACATTTGGGAGTATATGGATGGCTACAGTGAAAAAGGAAATATCCTCAGACAAAAACTGGAAAGAAACTTTCTGTGAATCTGTTTTGTGATAGATATGTCTCTTCATCTCACATAGATAAATTTTCTATTACGCATTTTTGAAACTGCATCATGGACAGATTCGCGAAGGGAAATTTCGGAGAACATGCAGGCCTGTGGGAAAATAGGAGATATCTTCAGATAAAAACCGGAGAGAACCTTTCTTAGAAACTGCTTTGTGATGCGTTCATTCCATTCAGGGAGTTATATATCTTTTCTCATAAGGTAGTGTTTGACCACTCCTCCTGTAAAACTGAAAAAAGATATGTTTTGCAGTGCATTGAAGACTATGACGAAAAGTGAAATAACCTGAAATAAAAACCAGAAGGAAGCATTGCAAGAAACTCCTCCCTGACGTGTGCATTCATTTCAGAGGGTTAAAGCTTACACTACCTTCCCCAGTTTGGAAACTCTGTCTTTGAGGAATCTGTGAAGGGAAATTAAGAGGCGCCCGGAGGCTTGTGGTGAGAAAGGAAAAGTCTTCCGATGAAAACTGGAGAGAAGCTTTTGGAGCAACTGCTTTGTGATGTGTGAATTCATCTCACAGATTTTAATCACTCTTTAGATTGAGCATTTTGAAATCACTCTTTCTGTGGAACCTGAGAAAGTACATTTCTGATCGCTCAAGAATATGCTGAAAAAGAAATACCCTTCGAAAAAAAACAGAAGGAAATGTTATGTCAAACTGCATTAGATCACCTGAATTCCACTAGGACAGTTAAGTTTCTCTTTTCATTGAACAATATTGTAACACTGTTTTAGATTACTCAGCTAAGGCATACTCGGAAGTGTTTTGTGGCTTATGGTGAAAACAGAAATCTCTTCAAATAGATACCAGAGAGAAGATTCCCGAGGTGCTGCTTTATGACGTGTGCATTCTACTAAGAGTTATACTTTTCCTCTCGTAGAGGATTGGGGAGTTCTGTTTGGAGAAAAAGTTACCAGGGGACATTCGGGAGTATATGATTGGCTAGGGTGTAAAAGGAAATAGCCTCAGAAACAAATTGGAAAGAGGCTTTCTGCGAAACTGCTTTCTGATAGATATATCTATTCATCTGACATAGATAAAACTTTCTTTCTATTACGCAGTTTTAAAATTGCGTCATGGACGGATTCGCGTTGGGACATTTGGGAGCACATTCAGGCCTGTGGTGTAATAGGAAATATCTTCAGATAAAAACTGGAGAGAAGCTTTCTGAGAAACTGCTTTGTGATGCGTGCATTCCACTATGGGATTTATATCCCTTCACGCTATCAGGGGACATTCGGGAGTATATGGATGACTATAGTGAAAAAGGAAATATCTTCATACAAAAAGTGGAAAGATGCTTTCTGTGAAACTGCTTTGTGATAGATTTGTCTACTCATCTCACATAGAAAAAACTTTCTATTATGCAGTTTTTAAATGACGTCATGGATGGATTTGCAAAGGGACATTCAGGAGCACATTCAGACCTTTGGGGAAATAGGAGATACCTTCAGAGAAAAACTGGAGAGAAGCTTTCTGAGAAACTGCTTTTTGATGTGTGCATTCCACTCAGGGAGTTATACCTCTTTTCTCGTAAGGCAGTGTTTGAACACTGTTCCTGTTAAACAGATGTAGTGATATTTTGCAGCGCATTGAAGGCTATGGTGAAAAGTGAAATATCCTGAAATGAAACCCAGAAAGAAGCGGTAAAAGAAACTGCTCTCTGACATGTCCACTCATTTACAGAGTGGTATAGCTCACACTGCATTGCCCAGTTTGGAACCTCTGTCTTTGAGGAATCTGTGTAGGGATATTAAGCGGCACCTGGGGGCTTGTGGTGAGAAGGGAAACGTCTTCTGATGAAAACTGTAGAAAAGCTTTCAGAGCAACTGTTTTGTCGTGTGTGTATTCATCTCAGTGTTAAATCATTCTTTGGATTGAGCAGTTTGAAATCACTGTTTCTGTGGAAGACAAGAAAGAACATTTGGGAACACTCTTAAGATTATGCTGAAAAAGAAATACCCTCCGATAAAAACCAGAAGCAAACATTCTGTGAAACTGCTCTAGGTCATGTGAAGTCCACTTGGACAGTTAAGCTTCTGTTTTCATTGAGCAGTGTTTTAACACTGTTTTAGGTTAGTCAGCTAAGGGATACTCGGGAGCGCTTTGAGGCTTATGGTGAAAACGGAAATATTTTCAGATAGATACTGGAGAGAAGATTTCTGAGGAGCTTCTTTGTGACGGGTGCATGCCACTCACAGAGTTTTACTTTCGTTCTCAGAGGGAATTGGGGATCCTGCTTGGAGAAAATGCTACAAGGGAACATTCGAGAGTTTTTGGACCGCTATGGTGATAAAGGAAATATCCTAAGACAAATACTCGTAAAAGATTTATGTGAAACTACTTTGTGAAAGATATGTCTATTTCACTCAGACAGATAAAACTTTCTTTCTATTACACAGTATTGAAACTGCGTCATGGACAGATTCACGAAGGGATATTTGGGAGTACATTCAGACCTGTGGGGAAATTAGAGATATCCTCAGATAAAAAATGAGGAGAAGCTTTCTGAGAAACTGCCTCGTGATGTGTGCATTCCACTCAGGAAGTTATACTGTACTTGTCATAAGGCAGTGTTTGAACACTGTTCCTGTAAAACTGAAATATTGATATTTTGCAGCTCATTGAAGACTACGGCAAAAAGTGAAATATACGGAAACAAAACCCTGAAAGAAGTCTTTTAGGAATCTGGTGTCTGAAGTGTTCATATATTTCAGAGACTCAAAGCTTACACTACATTGCCCAGTTTGGAAACTCGGTCTTTGAGGAATCTGTGAAGGGATATTAAGTGGCACTCAGAGGCTTGTGGTGAGAAAGGAAACGTCTTCCGATGAAAACTGGGGAGAAACTTTTGGAGCAACCGCATTGTGATGTCTGTATTCATCTCATAGATTTAAATAATTCTTTGGATCGAGCAGTTTGAAATCACTGTTTCTGTGGAACCTGATAAAGGATATTTGTGAATGATCTAAAGAATATGCTGAAAAAGAAATACCTCTGATATAAACCAGAAGAAAACATTTTGTGTATTTTTTCTAGGTCACGTGAATTCCACTCACATAGTTAACCTTCTGTTTTTATTGAGCAGTATTCTCACACTGTTTTAGGTTAGTCAGCTAAGGGATACTCGGGAGTGTTTTGAGGCTTATGGTGAAAACGGAAATAGCTGCAGATAGATACTGGAGAGAAGATTTCCGAGGAGCTTCTTTGTGAGGTGTGCATTCCACTCAGAGTTATACTTTTCTTCTCATAGAGGATTGGGGAATCCCTTTTGGAGTAAATGCCACCAGGTGACATTCCGGGTTATATGGAAGGCTATGATGAAAAAGGAAATATCCTCAGACAGAAACTGGAAAACAGCTTTCTGTGACTCTGTGTTGTGATAGATATGTCTATTCATCTCACATAGATTAAATGTTCTTTCCATTATGCAGTTTTCAAACTGTGTCAAGGATGGATTCGTGAAAGGACATCCAGGAGCACATTCAGGGCTGTGGGAAAACAGGAGATATCTTCAGATAAAAAGTGGAGAGAAGCTCTCTGAACAAATGCTTTGTGATGTGTGTATTTATCTCAGAAGATAAATTATTCTTTGGATTGAGCAGTTTGAAATCAGTGTTTCTGTGGAACCTGAGAATGGACATTTGGGAATGCTCTTAAGAATATGCTGAAAAGGAAATACCCTCTGATAAGAACCAGAAGGAAACTTTCTGTGAAACTGCTCTAGGTCATGTGAAGTCCACTCTCATAGCTAAGCTTCTGTTTTCATTGAACAGTATTCTAACACTGTTTTTGTTTAGTCTGCAAAGTGGTACTCGTGAGCGCTTTGAAGCTTACGGTGAAAACGGAAATATCCTAGGATAGAAACTGGAGAGAAAATTTCCGGGGTGCTGCTTTGTGACATGTGCATTCCACTCACAGAGTTATACTTCTCTTCTTACAGAAGATAGGGGAATCCTGCTTGGAGAAAACGCTGCCAGGGAACATTCGGGAATATACGAGGGGCTGTGGTGTAAAAGGAAATATCCTCTGACAAAAATTGGAAAGAAGCTTTCTCTGAAACTACTTTGTGATAGATATATCTATTCATCTCACATAGATAAATTTTCTTTCTATTATGCAGTTTTGAAACTGCGTCATGGAAGGATTCCCAAAGGGACATTAGGGAGCTCATTCAGGCCTGTAGGGAAATATGAGATATCTTCAGACAAAAACTGGAGAGAAGCTTTCTGAGAAACTGCTATGTGATGTTTGCATTCCACTCAGGGAGTTATACCTCTTGTCTCATAAGGCAGTGTTTAAACACTGTTCCTGTAAAACTCAAAAAGTGATATTTTGCAGAGCAATGCAGACTAAGGTGAAAAGTGAAATGTCCTGAAATAAAATTCAGAAAGAAGCATTCCAAGAAACTTTTCTCTGACGTGTGCATTCATTTCAGAGAGTTAAAGCTTACACACGTTGTCCAGTTTGGATACTCCGTCTTTGCGCGATCTGTGAGGGGATATTAAGTGGCGCCCAGAGGCTTGTGTTGAGAAATTAATCATCTTCCAATGAAAACTGGAGACAAGCTTTGGGGCAACCACTTTGTGATATGTGTATTCTTCTCATAGAGTTAAATCATTCTTTGGATTGAGCAGTTTGAAACCACTGTTTCTTTGGAACCTGAGAAAGGACATTTGGGAACGCTCTTAACAATAAGCTGAAAAAGAAATACTCTCTGATAAAAACCAGAAAGAATCTTTCTGAGAAGTTGCTCTAGGTCACGTAAAGTCCACTCACACAGGTAAGCTTCTGTTTCGTTGAGCAGTATTCTAATCCTGTTTTATTTTAGACAGCTAAGGTATACTCTGGAGTGCTTTGAGGTTTACAGTGAAAACGGAAATATCTTCAGACAGATACTGGAGTGAAGATTTCCGAGAAATTTCGTTGTGATGAGTGCATTCCACTCAGAGTTATACTCCTCTTTTCATAGAGGATTTGGGAATCCTGTTTGGAGAAAAAGCTACCAGGGGCCATTCAGGAGTATATGGACGGCTATGGTGAAATACGAAATATCCTCAGACAAAAACTGGATAGAAGTTTTCTGATGAACTGCTTTGTTATAAATATGTCTATTCATCTCACAAAGATAAAACTTTCTCTATATTATCCAGTTTTGAAACTGCATAGTGGAGGGAATCTTGAAGGGACATTCAGGAGCACATTCAGAATGGAGGGGAAATAGGAAATATCTTCAAAAAGAAACTGGGGAAGGCTTTCTGAAAAACTGCTTTAGTTGTGGGCATTCCACTTAGGGAGTTATGAATCTTTTCTCATAAGGCAGTGTTTGAGCACTGCACCTGTAAAAATATGCTCTGATAAAAATCAGAAGAAAACTTTCTGTGAAACTGCTCTAGATCACGTGAAGTCCACTCACACAGTTAAGCTTCTGTTTTCATTGAACTGTATTCTAACACTGTTTTAGGTTAGTCAGCTAAGGGATATTGGGGAGTGCTTTGAGGCTTATTGTGAAAACGGAAACATCTTCAGATGGATGCTGTGGAGAAGATTTCCAAGGAGCGGCTTTTTGACGTGTGCATTCCAAGCAAGAGTCATAGAGGATTGGGGAATCCCACTTGGAGAAAACGTTGCCAGGGGACATTTGGGAGTATATGGACAGCTATGGTGAAAAAGGAAATATCCTCAGGCAAAAAGTGGAAAGAAGCTTTCTGTGAAACTGCTTTGTGATAGATATGTCTATTCCTCTCAAATAGATAAAACTTTCTTTCTATTACACAGTTTTGAAACTGCATCCTGGATGGATTCCCGAAGGGACATTGGGGAGCTTATTCAAACCTGTGGGTAAATAGGAGATATCTTCAGAGAAAAACTGGAGAGAAGATTTGTGAGAAACTGCTTTGTGATGTGTGCATTCCACTCAGGGAGTTATACCTGTTTTCTCATAAGACAGTGTTTAAACACAGTTCCTGTAAACTGAAAAAGTCGTATTTTGCAGTGCATTGAAGGCTGTGGTGAAAAGTGAAATATCCTGAAATAAAACCCAGAAAAAAGGATTCCAAGTAACAGTTATTTGATGTGTGCATTGATTTTGAAGAGTTACACCTTATACTACGTTGTCCAGTTTGGAAACTCTGTCTCTATTCGTCTCACATAGATAAAGCATTCTTTCTATTACACAGTTTTTAAACTGTGTCATAGACGGATTCGGGAAGGGACATTCGGGAGCACATTCATGCCTTTGGGGAAATAGGAAATATCTCCAGATAAAAACTGAAGAGAAGCTTTNTGAAACTGCATCCTGGATGGATTCCCGAAGGGACATTGGGGAGCTTATTCAAACCTGTGGGTAAATAGGAGATATCTTCAGAGAAAACTGGAGAGAAGATTTGTGAGAAACTGCTTTGTGATGTGTGCATTCCACTCAGGGAGTTATACCTGTTTTCTCATAAGGCAGTGTTTCAACACTGTTCCTGTAAAACTGAAAGGGTCGTATTTTGCAGTGCATTGAAGGCTGTGGTGAAAAGTGAAATATCCTGAAATAAAACCCAGAAAAAAGGATTCCAAGTAACAGTTATTTGATGTGTGCATTGATTTTGAAGAGTTACACCTTATACTACGTTGTCCAGTTTGGAAACTCTGTCTCTATTCGTCTCACATAGATAAAGCATTCTTTCTATTACACAGTTTTAAACTGTGTCATAGACGGATTCGGGAAGGGACATTCGGGAGCACATTCATGCCTTTGGGGAAATAGGAAATATCTCCAGATAAAACTGAAGAGAAGCTTTTCAGAAACTGCTTTGTGATGTGTGCAATCCACTCAGAGAGTTATACCTCCTTTCACATAAGGCAGTGTTTCAACACTGTTCCTGTAAAACTGAAAGGGTGATATTTTGCAGCGCAATGAAGACTATGCAAAAGTGAAATATCCTGAAATAAAACCCAGAAGAAGCCCTCAAAGAAACTGCTCTCTGACGTGTGCATTCATTTCAGATAGTTAAAGCTTACACTACATTGCTCAGTTTGGAAACCATGTCTTTGAGGAATCTGTGAAGGGATATTAAGTGGGGCACGGAGGCTTGTGGTGAAAATGGAAACATCTTCCTATGAAAATTGGACAGAAGCTTTTGGAGCAACTGCTTTGTGATGTGGGTATTCATCTCATAGAGTTCAATCATTCTTTGGATTGAGTAGTATGAAATCACTGTTTCTGTGGAACCTGCGAAAGGCCATTTGGGAATGCTCTTTAAAACATGCTGAAAAAGAAATACCCTCTGATAAAAATCAGAAGGAAATATTCTGTGAAACTGCTTTAGGTCATGAGAGGTCCACTCGCACAGTTAAGCTTCTGTTTTCATTGAGCAACATTCTCACACTGTTTTAGGTTAGTCAGCTACGGGATACTTAGGATCGCTTTGAGTCTTATGGTGGAAAGGGAAATATCTTCAGATAGATTCTGAAGTGAATATTTCCAAAGAACTGCTTTGTGACATGTGCATTCCACACACAGAGTTATACTTTTCTTCTCATAGAGGATTGGGGAATTCCGTTTGGTGAAAAAGCTACCAGCGGACATTCAGGAGTACATGGATGACTCGTGAGAACAAAAATATGCTCAGACAAAAAGTGGAAAGAAGCTTTCTCTGATACTGCTTTGTGATAGATATATCTATTCCTCTCACATAGATAAAACTTGCCTTCCATTACGCAGTTTTGCAACTGCGTCATGGACGGATTTGTGAAGGGACATTCGGGAACGCAGTCAGCCCTGTGGGGAAATAGGAGATATCTTCAGATAAAAACTGTAGAGAAGTTTTCTGAGAAACTGCTTGTGATGTGTGCATTTCACTCAGTGAGTTATACCACTTTTTTCCTGAGGCAGTGTTTGAACATTCTTCCTGTAAAACTGAAAAAGTGATATTTTGTTGCACATTGAAGACTGTGGCCAAAAGTGCAATATCCTGAAATAAAACCCAGAAAGAAGCGTTCCAAGAAACTGCTCTTTGATGTGTGCATTCACTTCAGAGAGTTAAAGCTTACACGACGTTGCCAAGTTTGGAAACTCTGTCTTTGAGGAATCTGTGAAAGGATATTAAGCAGCAACCAGAGGCTTATCATGAGAAGGAAATGCATTTTGTTGGAAACTGGAGAGAAGCTTTCAGAGCAACCGCTTTGTGATGTGTGTATTCATCTCATAGGCTTAAATCATTCTTTGGATTGAGCAGTTTGAAATCACTGATTCTCTGGAACCTGAGAAAGGACATTTGGGAACACTCTAAACAATATGCTGAAAAAGAAATACAGTCCGATAAAAATCAGAAGGAAACATTCTGTGAAACTGCTCTAAGTCACATGAAGTCCACTCCCACAGTTAAGCCTCTGTTTTCATTGAGCAGTATTCTAACACTCTTTTACGTTAGTCAGCTGAGGGATATCAGGAGCAGTTTTAGGGTTACGGTGAAAACGGATATAGCTTCAGATAGACCCTGGAAAAAAGATTTCTGAGGAGCTGTGTTGTGACGTGTACATTCCACTCATGGAGTTATACTTTTCTTCTCATAGAGTATTGGGGAATGCTGTTTGGAGAACACCCTAGCAGGGACATTCGGAAACATATGGATGGCTATGGTGGAAAAGGAAATATCCTCAGACAAAAACTGGAAATAAGCTTTCTTTGAAACTGCTTTGTGATTAATCTGTCTATTCATCACACATAAATAAAACTTTGTTTCTATTACGCAGTTTTCAAACTGCATCATGGACGGATTTGCGAATGGACTTTTGGGAGCACATTCAGGCCTGTGGAGAAATAGGAGATATCTACAGATAAATCCTGAAGAGAAGCTTTCTGAGAAACTGCTTTGTGATGTGTGCATTCCACTCAGGGAGATATATCTCTTTTCTCATAATTCAGTGTTTGAACACTGTTCCTGTAAAACTGAAAATGTGATACCTTGCTTCGCATTGAAGACTATGGCGAAAAGTGAAATATCCTGAAATAAAACTCAGAATCACACGTTCCAACAAACATCTCTCTGTCGTGTGCATTTATTTCAGAGAGTAAAAGCTTACACTACGTTGCCCAGTTTGGAAACTCTGTCTCTGAGGAATCTGTTAAGGGATATTAAGTGGCATTCGGAGTCTTGTGGTGAGAAAGGAAACGTCTTCCAATGAAAACTGGAGAGAATATTTTGAGCAACTGCTTTGTGATGTATGTATTCCTCTCGTAGAAATAAATCATTCTTTTGATTGAGCAGTTTGAAATCACTCTTTCTGTGGAACCTGGGAAAGGATATTTGTGACGAATCTTAAGAATTTGCTAAAAAAGGAAAACCCTCCGATAAACAGCAGAAGGAAACATTCTGTGAAATCTCTCTAGGTTACGTGAATTCCACACACACAGTTAAGCTTCTGTTTTCATGGAGCAGTATTCCAACACTGTTTTAGGTTAGTCAGCTAAGGGACACTTGTGAGCGCTTTGAGGCTTATGGTGATAAAGGAAATATCTTCAGATACATAACGGAGAGAAGATTTCCGAGGAGCCGCTCTGTGTCGTGTGCATTCCACTCACAGAGTTATACTTTTCTTCTCATAGAGGATTGTGGAACTCCATTTGGAGAATACACTACCAGGGACATTCTTGAGTATATGGATGGCTATAGTGGAAAAGGAAATATCCTCAGACAAAAACTGGAAAGAAGCTCTCTGTGAATCTGCTTTGTGAAAGATATGTCTATTCATCTCACATAGATAATCTTTTTTTCTATTATGCAGTTTTGAAACTGCGTTTTGGATGGATTCGCGAAGGGACCTTAGGGAGCACATTCTTGTGTGTGGGGAAATAGGAGATATTTTCAGATAAAAACTGGAGAGTACATTTCTGAGAAACTGCTTTGTGATGTGTGCATTCCACTCAGGGAGTTATACCTTTTTTCTCATAACGCAGTGTTTATACACTCTTCCTGTGAAACTGAAACTGTGAAATTTTTCAGCGCATTGAAAACTGTGGCAAAAAGTGAAACATCCTGAAATAAAACCCAGAAAGAATCATTCCAAGAAACTGCTCTGTGATGCCTGCATTCATTTCAGAGAGTTAAAGCTTACACTATGTTGCCCAGTTTGGAAACTGTCTTTGAGGAATCTGTGCAGGGTTATTACGTGGTGCCCAGAGTCTTGTAGTGAGAAAGGAAACGTCTTTTGATGAAAACTGGAGAGAAGTTTTGGAGCCACTGCTTGTGATGGGTGTATTCATCTCATAGAGTTAAATCGTTCTTTGGATTGATCGTTTGATTACCGTTTCTGTGGAACCTGAGAAAGGACATTTGGGAACTCTCTTAAGAATATGCTGAAAAAGAAATACCCCCCGATAAAAAACCAGAAGGAAACTTTCTGTGAAACTGCTCTAGGTCATGTGAAGTCCACTCACACATTTAAGCTTCTGTTTTTATTGAGCAATATTCTCACACTGTTTTAGATTAGTCAGCTTATGGATACCCAGGAGCATATTGAGGCTCATGGTGAAAATTGAAATATCGTCAGATGGATATTGGAGAGGAGATTATCGAGGAGCTGCTTTGTGACGTGTGCACTCCACCCACAGAGTTATAATTTTCTTCTCATAGAGGATTGGAGAATCCCGTTTGTAGAAAAAGCTACCAGGGGACATTCAGGATTATACGGATGGATATGGTGAAAAATAAACTATTCTCAGACAAAAAGTGGAAAGAAGCTTTCTGTGAAACTGCTTTGTGATAGATATGTCTTTTCATCTCACACAGATAAAACTTTCTTTCTGTTACGCAGTTTTGAAATTGCATCATGGATGGGTTCATGAAAGGACTTTCGGGAGCACATTCAGGCCTGTGGGAAAATAAGAGTTATCTTCAGAGAAAAACTGGAGAGAAGTTTTCTCAGAAACTGCTTTGTGATTTGTGAATTCTACTGAGGAGGTTATACCTGTTTTCACATAAGGCGGTGTTTGAATACTGTTCCTGTAATACTGAAAAAGTGATATTTTGCAGCGCATTGAAGACTATGGCGAAAAGTGAAATATCCTGAAATAAAACACAGAAAGAAGCGTACAAAATCCTGCTCTCTGAAGTGTGCATTCCTTTCAGGTAGTTAAAGCTTACACTATCTTGCCCATCTTGGAAACCCTGTTTTGGAGGAATCTGTGAATGGATATTAAGTGGCACCCGGAGGCTTCTGATGAGAATGGAAACATCTTCCGATGAAAATTGGACAGAAAGTTTTGGAACAACTGCTTTGTGATGCGGGTATTCATCTCATGGAGTTCAATCATTCTTTGGATTGAGCAGTTTGAAATCACTTTTTCTGTGGAAGCTGGGAAAGGACATTTGGGAACACTCTTAAGAATATGCTGAAAAAGAAATACCCTCCAATAAAAACCAGAAGGAAACTTTCTAAGAAACTACTCTAAATCATGTGGAGTCCACTGGCACAGTTAAGCTTCTGTTTCCACTGAGCAGTATTCTAAAACTGTTTTAGCTTAGTCTGTGAAGTGAAACTCGGGAGCGCTTTGAGGCTTACAGTGAAAACGAAACTATCTTCAGATAGAAACCGGAGAGAAGCTTTCTCAGAAACTGCTTTGTGATGTGTGCATTTCACTCAGGGAGTTATACCTCTTTTCTCCTAAGGCAGTGTTGAACATTGTTCCTGAAAATTGAAAAGTGATATTGCAGTGGATTGAAGACTATGGCAAAAAGTGAAATATCCTGAAATAAAACCCAGAAAGAAACTTTCCAAGAAACTACTCTCTAACGTGTGCATTCATTTCACAGACTTAAAGCTTACACTACGTTGCCCAGTTGGGAAACTCAGTCTTTGAGGAATCTGTGAAGGGATATTAAGTGACGGATGGAGGCTTGTGGTGAGAAAGGAAACGACTTCCGATGAACACTGGGAAGAAACCTTCAGAGAAACTGCTTTGTGATGTGTGTATTCATGTCATAGACCTAAATCATGCTTTTGATTGAGCAGCTTGAAATCACTGTTTCTGTGGGACCTGAGAAAGGACATTTGGGAATGCCCTTAAGAATATGCTGAAAAAGAAATACCCTCTGATGAACCAGAGGGAAACTTTTTGTGAATCCGCTCTAGGTAAGCTGAATTCTACTCGCACAGTTAAGCTTCTGTTTTCATTGAGCAGTATTCTAACACTGTTTTAGGTTAGTCAGCTAAGGGATACTCGGGAGTGCTTTGGGGTTACTCTGAAAACGGAAATATCTTCAGATAGATACTGGAGAAAAGATTTTCAAAGAGTTGCTTTGTGAGGTGTGCATTCCACTCCCAGAGTTATACTTTTCTTCTCATAGGGAATTGGGAAATTTCGTTTGTAAGAAAAGCTACCAAAGGACATTCGGGAGTATATGGATGGCCATAGTGAAAACGAAATATCCTCAGACAAAACTGAAAGAAGCTTACTATGAAACTGCTTTGTGATAGATATGTCTCTTCAACTCACATAGATAAAACTTTCTTTCTATTACACATTTTGAAACTGTGTCATGGATGCATTCGCGATGGGAGACTCGGGAGCACATTCAGGCCTGGAGGGAAATAGGAAATATCTTCAGATAAAAACTGGAGAGAAGCTTTCTGAGAAACTGCTTTGTGATAGATATGTCTATACATCTCACATAGATAAAACTTTATTTCTATTACGCAGTTTTAAAACTGCGTGATGGATGCATTTGCAACGGGACATTTGGGAGCACATTTCAGCCTCTGAGGAAATATATAATACCTTCAGATAAGAACTGGAGAGAAGCTTTCTGAGGAACGGCTATGTGATGTTTGCATTCCAATCAGCGAGTTATACCTCTTTTCTCATAAGGTAGTGTTTGAATACTGTTCTTCTAAAACTGAAAAGGTGATATTTTACAGTGCATTGAAGACTATGGTGAAAAGTGAAATATCTGGAAATATACAACCCAGGAAGATGTGTTCCATGGAACAGCTCTCTGACGTGTGCCTTCACTTCAGACAGTGAAAGCTTCCACTACATTACCCAGTTTGGAAACTCTGTGTCTGAGGAATCAGTGTAGGGAAATTAAATGGTGTCCGAAGGCTTGTGTTGAGAAAGGAAACGTCTTCCGATGAAAACCGGAGAGAAGCTTTTGGAGCAACTCTTTCTGATACGTGTATTCAACTCATAGAGTTAATTCATTCTTTGGATTGAGCAGTTTAAAATCACTGTTTCTGTGGAACCTGAGAAAGGACATTAGGGAACACTTTTAAGCATATGTTGAAAAAGAAATACCCTCCGATGAAAATAGGAAGGAGATTTCTGTGAAACTGCTCTACATCACCTGAATTTCACTCTCACAGTTAAGCTTCTGTTTTCATTCAGCAGTATTCTAACGTTGTTTTAGGTTAGTCAGTTAAGGGATATTCAAAAGCGCTTGGAGACTTATGGTGAAAAGGAAAATATCTTCAGATAGATACTGGAGATAATATTTCTAAGGAGCTCCTTTGTGATGTGTGAATTCCACTCACAGAGTTAAACTTCTCTTCTCATAGAAGACTGGCATATTCCATTTGAAGTAAATGCTACCAGAGGACATTCAGAATTATATGGATGGCATCAGTGAAAAAGGAAATGACCTCAGACAAAACCTGGAAAGAAGATTTCTGTGAAACTTCTATGGGACAGATATGTCTATTCATCTCACATAGATAAAACTGTCTTTCTATTACACAGTTTTGAAACTATATAATGGATGGATTCTCGAAGGAACATTCAGGAGGACTTTCAGGCCTATGGTGAAAAAGGAGATATCTTCAGATAAAACTGGAGAGAATTTTCTGAGAAATTGCTTTGTGATGTGTGCATTCCACTCAGGGAGTTATATCTCCTTTCTCATAAGGCAGAGTTTGAACACTGTTCTTGTAAAACTGAAAAAGTGATATTTTGCAGTACATTGAAGACTACAGCAAAAAGTGAAATAACCAGAAATAAAACCCAGAAAAAAGAGATGCAAGAAACGGCTCTCTGACGTGTGCATTCATTTCAGAGAGTTAAAGCTTACGCTACGTTGCCCAGTTTGGAAACTCTGTCTTTGAGGAATCTGTGAATGTTATTATGGGTCACCCAGAGGCTTGTGGTGAGAAATAAAACGTCTTCGATGAAAACTGGAGAGAAGCTTTTGGAGCAACTGCCTTGTGATGTGTGTATTCATCTCATAGAGTTAAACCATTCTTTGGATTGAGCAGTCTGAAATCACCGTTTCTGTGGAACTTGAGAAAGTGCATTTGGTACCGCTCTTAAAATATGCTGAAAAAGAATGCCCTCCAACAAAAACCATAAGGAAACTTTCTGTGAAAGTGCTCAGGGGCACGTGAATTCCACTCGCAGAGTTAAACTTCTGTTTTCATTGAGCAGTATTCTAACACTGGTTTAGGTTAATCAGCTAACGGATACTCGGGAATGCTGTGAGGCTTGGGGTGAAAACGGAAATATATTCAGATAGATACGGGAGGGAAGATTTCCGAGGAGCTGCTTTTTGATGTGTGCATTCCACTCACAGAGTTATGCTTTTCTTCTCATAGAGGATTGGGAAATCCCGTTTGGAGAAAAAGCTACCAGGGGACATTCAGGAATACACAGACGGCTATGGTGAAAATGAAACATCCTCAGACAAAACTGGAAAGAAGCTTTTCTGAAACTGCTTTGTGATAGATATATCTATTCTTCTCACATAGATTAAACTTTCTTTCCATTACACAGTTTTGAAACTGCGTCAAGGATGGATTCCTGACAGGACATTCGGGAGCACATTTAGGGCTGTGGGGAAATAAGATATCTTCAGATAAAAACTGGAGAGAAGCTTTCGGAGCAACTGCTTTGTGATGCGTGTATTCATCTCATAAAGTTAAATCATTCCTTGGATTGAACACTATGAAATCACTGTTTCTGTGGAAACTGACAAAGGACTATTGGGAACGTTCCTAAGAATATGCTGAAAAAGTAATACCCTCTGATAAAAACCAGAAGGAAACTTTCTGTGAAACTGCTCTAAGTCACGTGAAGTCCACTTGTACAGTTAAGCTTCTGTTTTCATTGAGCAGTATTCTAAAACTGTTTTTGTTTAGTCTGTGATGTGATAGTCGGGAGCGGTTTGAGATTTAGGGTGAAAACGAAAATATCTTCAGATAGAAACTGGAGAGACGATTTTCGAGGAGCTGCTTGTGACATGTACATTCCACTCACACAGTTATGCATTTCTCCTCATAGGGGATTGGGGAATCCCACTTGGAGAACATGCTATCTGGGGACATTCTGGAATATATGGACGGCTATGGTGAAAAAGGAAATATCCTCAGACTAAAACTGGAAGGAAGCTTTCTGTGAAACTGCTTTATGATAGATATGGCTATCCCACTCACATAGATAAAACTTTCATTCTTTTACACAGTTTTGAAACTTCGTCATGGACAGACTCGTGAAGGGATATTTAGGAGCACATTCAGGCCTGTGAGGAAATAAAAGATATATTTAGATAAAAACTGGAGAGAAGCTTTCTGCGAAACTGCTTTGTGATGTGTGCATTCCACTCAGAAAGTTATACCTGTTTTCTCATAAGGCAGTGTTTGAACACTGTTCTTTAAAACTGAAAAAGTGATATTAGGCAGTTTATTGAAGACTATGGCGAAAAGTGAAATATGGAAATAAAACCCAGAAAGAAGCATTCCAAGAAACTGCTCTCTAAATTGTGCATTCGTTTCAGAGAGTTAAAGCTTACACTACGTTGCTCAGTTTGGAAACTCTCTCTTGGAGAAATCTGTGAAGGGATATTAAGTGGCATACAGAGGCTTCTGGTGAGAAAGAAATCATCTTCCAATGAAAACTGGAGAGAAGCTTTGGAGTAACTGCTTTGTAATGTGTGTATTCATCTCATAGATTTTAATGATTCTTTGGATTGAGCAGTTCGAAGTCACTTTTTTTGTGGAACCTGAGAAAGGACATTTCGGAACGCTATTAAGAATATACTGAAAAAGAAATACCCTCCAATGAAAACCAGAAGGAAACTTTCTGTGAAACCTTTCTGTGAAGTCCACTCGCACAGTTAAGCTTCTGCTTTCACTGAGCAGTATTCTAACACTCTTTTAGGTTTGTCAGCTAAGGGATACTTGAGAGCACTTTGAGGCCTATGGTGAAAACAAAAATATCTTCATATAGAAACTAGAGAGAAGATTTCCGAGGAAGTGCTTTGTGATGTGTGCATTCCACTCACAGAGTTATACCTTTCTTCTGATAGAGGATCGGGGAATCCCGCTTGGAGAAAACATTGCCAGGGGACATTCGGGAATATATGGATGGCTACGGTGAAAAAGGAAATACCCTCAGACCAAAACTGGAAAGAAACTTTCTGTGAAACTGGTTTGTGATAGATACGACTATTCATCTCACACAGATAATACTTAATTTCTATTATGCAGTTTTGAACCTGCGTCATGGATGGATTCTTGAAGGGACATTTGGGAGCACATTCAGGCCTGTGGGGAAATTGAAAATATCTTCAGATAAAAACTGGAAAAAAGCATTCTGAGAAATTGCTTTGTGATGTGAGCATTCAACTCAGAGAAGTATGCCTTTTTTCTCATAAGGCAGTGTTTGAACACTCTTCCTGTAAAACTGAATAAGTGATATTTTGCAGTGCATGGAAGACTATGGAGAAAAGTGAAATATCCTGAAATAAAACCGAGAAAGAAACTTTCCAAGAAACTGCTCAGTGACGTGTGCATTCATGTCACAGATTTAAAACTTACACTAGGTTCCCCAGTTTGGAAACTCTGTCTTTGTGGAATCTGTAAAGGGATATTAAGTGACGCCCGAAGTCTTGTGAGAAAGGAAACGTCTTCTGATGAAAACTGGAGAGAAGCTTTCGGAGCAAATGTTTTGTGATGTGTGCATTTATCTCATAGAGTTAAATCATTCTTTGGATTGAGCAGTTTGAAATCATTGTTTCTGTGGAACCTGAGAAAGGACATCTGGGAATGCTCTAAAGANTATCCTGAAATAAAACCGAGAAAGAAACTTTCCAAGAAACTGCTCAGTGACGTGTGCATTCATGTCACAGATTTAAAACTTACACTAGGTTCCCCAGTTTGGAAACTCTGTCTTTGTGGAATCTGTAAAGGGATATTAAGTGACGCCCGAAGTCTTGTGAGAAAGGAAACGTCTTCTGATGAAAACTGGAGAGAAGCTTTCGGAGCAAATGTTTTGTGATGTGTGCATTTATCTCATAGAGTTAAATCATTCTTTGGATTGAGCAGTTTGAAATCATTGTTTCTGTGGAACCTGAGAAAGGACATCTGGGAATGCTCTAAAGAATATGCTGAAAAAGAAATGCCCTCGGATAAAAACCAGAAGAAAACTTTCTGTGAAACTACTCTAAGTTACATGAAGTCAACTCACACAGTTAAGCTTCTGTTTTTTTTGAGCAGTATTCTAACACTCTTTAAGTTTGATCAGCTAAGGGATACTCAGGAGCGCCTTCAGGGTTATGGTGAAAACAGAAATATCCTCAGATATATACTGGTGAAAAAATTTCTGTTTAGCTGCTTTGTGACGTGTGCATTCCACTCACAGAGTTACACTTTTGTACTCATAGAGGATTGTGGAATCCCAATTGTAGTGAAAGCAACCAGGGGCCATTCGGGAGTATATGGACTTCTATGGTGAAAAAGGAAATATCCTCGGACAAAAACTGAAAAGAAGCTTTTGTGAAACTGCTTTGTGATAGATATGTCTTTTCATCTCACATAGATAAAACTTTCTTTCTACTATGCTGTTTTGAAACTGCGTCATGGATGGATTCATGAAAGGACTTTCAGGAGCATATTCAGGCCTGTGGGGAGATAGGAGTTATCTTCAGATAAAAACTGGAGAGAATTTTTCTGAGAAACTGCTTTGTGAGGAGTGATTTCCACTCAGGAAGTTATATCTCTTTTCACATAAGGTAGTGTTTGAACACTGTTCCTGTAAAACTGAAAAAGTGATATTTTGCAGCGCATTGAAGACAATGGTAAAAAGTGAAATATGGAAATTAAACCCAGAAAGAAGTGTTAAAAAAAACTGCTCTTTGATGTGTGCATTCATTTCAGATATTTAAGGCACTACATTGCCCAGTTTGGAAAGTCTGTCTTTGGGGAATCTGTGAATAGATATTAAGTGGCACCTGGATGCTTGTGGTGAGAATGGAAAATCTTCCTATGAAAATAGGACAGAAGCTTTTGGAGCAACTGCTTTGTGATGTGGGTATTCATCTCATAGAGGTCTATCATTCTTTGGATTGAGCAGTTTGAAATCACTTTTTCTGTGGAACCTGAGAAAGGACACTTGGGAACGCGCTTAAGAATATGCTGAAAAAGGAATGCCCACTGATGAAAACCAGAAGGAAACTTTGTGTGAAACTGCTCTAGGTCACGTGAAGTCCACTCGCACAGTTAAGCTTCTGCTTTCATTGAGCAGTATCCTAACACTGTTTTTGGTTAGTCAGCTAAGGGATACTCGGGAGCGCTTTGAGGTCTATGGTGAAAACAAAAATATCTTCATATAGAAACTGGAGAGAAGATTTCTGAGGAGGTGCTTTGTGATGTGTGCATTCCACTCACAGAGTTATACTTTTATTGTGATAGAGGATCGGGGAATCCCCCTTGGAGAAAACTTTGCCAGGGGACATTCAGGAATATATGGATGGCTACAGTGAAATAGGAAATACCCTCAGACCAAAACTGGAAAGAAACTTTCTGTGAAACTGGTTTGTGATAGATACGACTATTCATCTCACATAGATAAAACTTTCTTTCTATTACACAGTTTTGAAACTGCGTCATGGATGGATTCGCAAAAGGATATTTGGGAGCACATTCAGGCCTGTGCAGAAACAGGAGATATCATCAGATAAATACTGGAGAGAAGCTTTCTGAGACTGCTTAGTGATGTGTGCATTGCACTCAGGGATTTATACTTCTTTTCTCATAAGGCAGTGTTTGAACACTGTTCCTGGAAAACTGAAAAAGTGACATTTTGCAGCGCATTGAAGACTATGGTGAAAAGTAAAATATCCTGAAATAAAACCCGAAAAGAAGTGTTCCAAGAAACTGTTTTCTGACCTATGCATTCAATTCAGAGAGTTAAAGCTTACACTACATTTTCCAGTTTGGAAACTCTGTCTTTGAGGAATCTGTGAATGATATTATGGGTCTCCCAGGGGCTTGTGGTAAGGAAGGAAACGTCTTCAGATGAAAACTGGTAAGAAGCTTTTGGAGCAACTGCCTTGTGATGTGTGTATTCATTTCATAGAGTTAAACCATACTTTGGATTGAGCAGTTTGAAATCACTGTTTCTCTGGGACTTGAGAAAGTCCATTTGGGAACACTCTTTAAAATATGCTGAAAAAGAAATACCCACCGTTAAAAACCAGAAGGAAAATTTCTGTGAAATTACACTATGTCACGTCAATTCCACTCGCACAGTTAAACTTCTGTTTTCATTGAGCAGTATTCTAACACTGTTTTAGGTTAGTCAGCTAAGGGATACTCGGGAGTGCTTTGAGGCTTATGATGAAAACGGAAATATCTTCAGATAGATACTGGAGAGAAGATCTCCAAGGAGCCGTTTTGTGATGTGTGCATTCCACTCACAGGGTTGTACTTTTCTTCTTATATAGGATTGGTAAATCCCGCTTGGAGAAATAGGTACCAAGGGAGTTTCGGGAGTATATGGACGGCTATGGTGGAAAATGAAATATCCTCAGACAAAAACTTGAAAGAAGCTTTCTGTGAAACTGCTTTGTGATAGGTGTGTCTATTCATTTCACATTGATAAAATTATCTTTCTATTACGCAGTTTTGAAATTGCATCCTGGACGGATTCATGAAGGGACATATGGGAGCACATTCAGGCCTGTGGGGAAATAGGAGATATCTTCAGATAAAAACTGCAGAGAAGCCTTCTGAGAAACTGCTTTGTGATTTGTGCATTCCACTCAGGGAGTTGGACATCTTCTCTCATAAGGCAATGTTTCAAAACTGTTCTTGTAAAACTGAAAAAGTGATATTTTGCAGCGCATTGAAGACTATGGTGGAAAGTGAAATATCCTGAAATAAAACAAGAAAGAAGAGTTCCAAGAAACTTCTCTCTGACATGTGAATTCATTTCCGAGAGTTAAAGCTTACACTACGTTGCTGAATTTGGAAACTCTGTCTTTGAGGAATCTGTTAAGGGATATTAAGTAGTGCCCGGAGGCTTGTGGTGGGAAAGGAAAGGTCTTCCAATGAAAACTGGAGCAAAGCTTTCAGAACAACTGCTTTGTGATGTGTGTATTCACCTCATAGAGATAAATCATTCTTCGGATTGAGCAGTTTGAAATCACTGTTTCTCTGAAATCCGAGAAAGTATATTTGGGAACACTCTTAAGAATATGCTGAAAAAGAAATACCTTCCGATAAAATCAGAAGGAAACTTTCTGTGAAACTGCTCTAGGTCACGTGAAGTTCACTCGCCCCGTTAAGCTTCTGTTTTCATTGAGCAATATTCTAATGCTATTTTTGTTTAGTCCGTGAAGTGATATTCAGGAGCGTTTTGAGACTTACTGTTAAAAAAAAAAACTGTCTTCAGATAGAAATTGTAGAAAAGTTTTGGGAGGCAGAGACGGGCAGATCATGAAGTCAGGAGATCTAGACCATCCTGGCTAACCCAGTGAAGCCTCGTCTCTAGTAAAAAAATACAAAATACGAGACAGGCGAGCTGGCAGGTGCCTGTAGTCTCAGCCTCTTGGGAGGCTGAGGCAGGAGAATGGCATGATCCCGGGAGGTGGAGCTTGCAGGGAGCTGAGATCCAGCCACTGCACTCCAGCCTGGGTGAAAGAGCGAGACTCCATCTCAAAAAAAAAAAAAAATACTGGAAAGAAGATTTCCGAGGAGCTGCTTTGTGACGTGTGCATTCCACTCACAGAGTTATACCTTTCTTCACAGAGAATATTGGGGAATCCCATTTGGATAAAAAGCTACCAGGGGACATTAGGGGATACACGTACTGCTATGGTGAAAAAGGAAATATCCTCAGACAAAAACTGGAAAGAAGATTTCTGAGAAACTGCTTTGTGATAGATATGTCTATTCATCTAACATAGATAAAACTTTCTTTCTATTACACTTTCAAAACGCAGTTTTGAAACTGCGTCATGGACGGATTCGTGAAGGGACATTTGGGAGCACATTCAGGCCTGTGGCTAAATAGGAGATATCTTCAGAGAAAAACTGGAGAGAAGCTTTCTGAGAAACTGTTTTGTGATGTGTGTGTTCCACTCAGGGAGTTATACTTCTTTTCTCATAAGTCAGTGTTTGAAAACTGTTCCTATATAACTGAAAAAGTGATATTTTGCAACGCATTGAAGACTACGGGGAAAAGTGAAATATCCTGGAAAAAAAACCCAGAAAGAAGCATTACAAAAAAGTGCTCTCTGACGTGTGCATTCATTTCAGAGTGTTAAAGCTTACAATACGTTGCCCAGTGTGGAAACTCTGTTTTTGAGGAATCTGTGAAGGGATATAAAATGGCGCCCAGAGGCTTGTTGTGAGAAAGGAAACGTCTTCCGATGAAAACTGGAGAGAAGTTTTCGGAGCAACTGTTTTGTGATATTTGTATTCATCTCATAGAGTTAAATAATTACTTGGATTGGGCAGTTTGAGATCACTGTTTCTGTTTAACCTGAGAAAGGACATTTGGGAATGCTCTTAATAATGTGCTTAAAAGAAATACCTTCCCATAAAAACCAGAAGTAGACTTTCTGTGAAACTGCTCTAGGTCACATGAAGTCCACTCGCACATTTAAGCTTCTGTTTTCATTGAGCAATATTCTAACACTGTTTTTGTTTAGTCTGCGAAATGATACTTGGGAGTGGTTTGAGGCTTACGGTGAAAATGGAAATATCTTCAGATAGAAACTGGAAAGAACTTTTCTGAGGAGCTGCTTTGTGACATGTGCATTCCACTCACACAGTTATACTTTTCTTCTCAGAGAGTATTGGGATATTCCGCTTGGAGAAAACACTCCCAGGGGACTTTCTGGAGTATATGGATGGCAAAAGTGAAAAAGGAAATATCCTCAGACAAAAACTGGAAAGAAGCTTTCTGTGAAACTGCTTTGTGATACATATGTCTATTCATCTCACATAGATAAAACATTCTTTCTATTACACAGTTTTTAAACTGCGTCATGGATGGATTCGCAAAGGAATGTTCGGAAGCACATTCAGGAATGTGGAGAAATAGGAGATACCTTTAGATAAAAACTTGGGAGAAGCTTTCTGAGAAACTGCTTTGTGATGTAAGCATTCCACTCAGGGAGTTTTACCTCTTTTCTCATAAGGCAGTGTTTGAAAACTGTTCCTGTAAATCTGAAAAAGTGATATTTTGCAGCTCATTGAAAACTATGGAGAAAAGTGAAATATCCTGAAATAAAACCCGGAAAGATGCGTTTCAAGAAACTACTCTCTCACGTGTGCATTCATGTAAGAGAGATAAAGCTTACATTACGTTGCCCACTTTGGAAACTCTGTCTTTGAGGAATCTGTGAAGGGATATTAAGTGGCGTCCAGAGGCTCGTGGTGAGAAACAAAACGTCTTCCGATGAAAACTGGAGAGAAGCTTTTGGAGCAAATGCTTTGTGATGCATGTATTCATCTCATAGAGTTAAATCATTCTTTGGTTTGAGCAGTTTGAAATCACTGTTTCTTTGGAACCTGATAAAGGACATTTGAGACTGCTCTTAAGAATATGTTGAAAAAGAAATGCCCTCGGATGAAAACCATCAGGAAACTCTCTGTGAAACTTCTCTAGGTCACTTGAATTCCACTCACACAGATAAGTTTTTGTTTTCATTGAGCAACATTCGTTAGATTGAGCAGTTTGAAGTTACCGTTTCTGTGGAACATGAGAAAGGACATTTGGAACCACTCTTAAGAATATGCTGAAAAAGAAATACCCTCTGATTAAAACCAGAAGGAATGTTTCTGTGATACAGCTCTAGGTCACATGAAATACAATCACACAGAGAAGCTTCTGTTTTCATTGAGCTGTGTTCTAACACTGCTTTATTTTAGTCCACTAAGGAACTCTCGAGAGCACTTTAAGGCTTATAGTGAAAATGGAAATATCTTCAGATAGATACCAGAGAGAAGTTTTCTGAGAAGCTGTCTTGTGACATTTGCATTCCACTCACTCAATTATACTTTTCTTCTCATAGAGGATTGGAGAATCCCGTTTGGAGAAAACGTTACCAGGAGACATTCAAGATTATATGGATGGCTATGGTGGAAAAGAAAATATCCTCAGACAAAATCTGGAAAGAATCTTTCTGAGAAACTGCTTTTTGATAGATATATCTATTCAACTCACATATATAATTTTTTTTTCCATTATGCAGTTTTGAAACTGCATCATGAATGGATTCACGAAGGGACATATGGGAGTACATTCAGGCCTGTGGGGAAATAGGAAATATCTTCAGAGAAAAACTGGAGAGAAGCTTTCTGAGAAACTGCTTTGTGATGTATGTATTGCACTCAGGGAGTTATACCTCTTTCTCATATGGCAGTGTTTGAACACTGTTCCTATAAAACTAAAAAAGTGATATTTTGCAGCCCATTGAAGACTCTAGTGAAGAGTGAAAAATACGGAAATAAAACCCAGAAAGAAGTATTCTAAGAAACTGCTCTCTGACGTGTGCATTCATTTCAGAGTGTTAAGGCTTACACTATGTTGCCCAGTTTGGAAACTCTGTCTTTGAGGAATCTGTGAAGGGATATTAAGTGTCGCCCAGAGGCTTTTGGTGAGAAATGAAACGTCTTGCGATGAACACTGGAGAGAAGCTATCAAAGCAGCTGCTTTGTGATGTGTGTACTCATCTCATAGTCTTTAACCATTCTTTGGGTCAAGCAGTTTGAAATCACTGTTTCTATGAAACCTGAGAAAGGACGTTTGGGAACACTCTTAAGAATATGCTGAAAAAGAAATACCCTCCAGAAAAAAACAGAAAGAAACTTTCTATGACGCTGCTCTAGGTCATGTGAATTCCACTCGTACAGTTAAGGTTCTGTTTTCGTTGAGCAGTGTTCTAACACTGTTTTTGTTTAGTCTGCGAAGTGATACTCTGGAGCGCTTTTAGGCTTACAGTGAAAGCGGAAATATCTTCAGATAGAAACTGGAGAGATGATTTTCGAGGGGCTGCTTTGTGACATCCTATATGATGTAGTTTCAAAACAGAGTAATAGAAAGAAAATTTTATCTATGTGAGATGAATAGACATATATATCACAAAGCACTTTCACAGAAAGCTTCTTTCCAGTTTTTGTCTGAGGATGTTTCCTTTTTCATAGTAGCCGTCCATATATTCCCAAATGTCCCTTGGTAGCTTCTTCTCCAAAATATATACCCAAATCCTCCATGAGAATAAAAGTAAAACTCTGTGAGTGGAATGCACACGTCACAAAGCAGCTCCTCAAAAATTTTCTCTCCAGTGTCTTTCTGGAGATATTTCCATTTTCACCATAAGCCTCAAAGTGCTCCCGAGTATCCCTTACCTGACTAACCTAAAACAGTGATAGAATACTGCTCAATGAAAACAGAAGCTTAACTCTGTGAGATGAATTCACGTGACCTAGAACAGTTTCACAGAAAGTTTCCTTCTGGTTGTTATTGGAGGGTATTTCTTTTTCAGCATATTCTTAAGAGCGTTCCCAAATGTCCTTTCTCATATTCCACAGAAAGAGTGATTTCAAACTGCTCAGTCCATAGAATGACTGAAGTGTATGAGCTTAATATCCACATCATAAAACAGTTGCTCTAAAAGCTTCTGTCCAATTTTCATCAGAAGATGATTCCGTTCTCACCACAAGCCTCCGGGCCCCACTTAATATCCCTTCGCAGATTTCTCACAGACAGAGTTTTCAATCTGGCAACCTAGTGTAAGCTTTAATTCTCTGAAATGAATGAACACGTCAGAGAGCAGTTTGTTGGAACACTTCTTTCTGGGTTTTATTTCAGGATATTTCTCTTTTCACCATAGAATTCAATGTACTGCAGAATATCAGTTTTTTAGTTTTACAGTAACAGTGTTCAAACTGCCTTATGAGTAAAGAGGTATAAATTCCTGAGTGGAATGTACTCATCAGAAAGCAGTTCCTCAGAAAGTTTCTCTTCATTTTTTATCTGAATATATCTCCTATTTCCCCACAGGCCTAAATGTGCTCCCAAATGTCCTTTCATGAATCCGTCCATGACAGAGTTTCAAAACTCTATAATACAGAAGTTTTATCTATGTGAGATGAATTGACATATCTATCACAAAGCAGTTTCAGAGAAAGCTTCTTTCCAGTTTTTGTCTGAGGACATTTCCTTTTTCACCATAGCCATCCATATACTTCTGAATGTCTCCTGGTAATGTATTCTCCAAGCGGGATTCTCCAAACCTCTATAAGTAGAAAAATATACCTCTGTGAGTGGAACGCACACGTCACAAAGCAGCTCCACGGAAATCTTCTCTTCAGTTTCTATCTGAAGATATTTCCGTTTTCACCGTAAGCCTCAAACCACTACCGAGTATCCCTTTGCTGACTAATCAAAAACAATGTTAGAATACTGCTGAATGAAAACGATGCTTAACTGTGTGAGTGGACTTCAGGTGACCTAGAGCAGTTTATCAGAAAGTTTCCTCCTGGTTTTTATCCGAGAATATTTCTTTTTCAGCATATTCTTAAGAGCATTCCCAAATGTCCTTTCTCAGGTTCCACAGAAACAGTGATTTCAAACTGTTCAATCCAAGTAATGATTTAACTCTATGAGATGAATACACACATCACAAAGCAGTTGCTCCGAAAGTTTCTCTCCAGTTTTCATCGGAAGACATTCCTTTCTCCCCACAAGCCTCCGGGCGCCACTTAATATCCTTTCACAGATTCCTGAAAGCCAGAGTTTCCAAAATGGGTGACATAGTGTGAGCTTTAACAATCTGAAATGAATGCACATGTCAAAGAGCAGTTACTTCGAACGCTTCTTTCTAGGTTTTATTTCAGGATATTTCAGTTTTTGCCATAATCTTCAATGCACTGAAAATATTACTTTTCAGTTTACAGGAATAGTGTTCAAACACTGCCCTCTGAGAAAAGAGGTATAACTCCCTGAGTGGAATGCACACATCACAAAGTAGTTTCTCAGAAAACTTCTCTCCAGTTTTAATCTGAAGATATCGCCTATTTCTACACAGGCCTGAAAATGTTCCTGAATATCTCTTCACGAATCAGTCCATGAGGCAGTTTCAAAACTGTGTAATAGAAAGAAGGTTTTATCTTTGTGAGAGGAATAGCAAATTTATCACAAAGCAGTTTCACAGAAAGTTTCTTTCCAATTTTTGTCTGAGGACATTTCCTCTTTCATCACAGCCGTCCATATACTTCCGAATGTCCTTTGGTAGCTTTTTCACCAAATGGAATTTCCCAATCCTCTACGAGAAGAAAAGTTTAACTCTGTGTGTGTTTAATGCACATGTCACAAAGCATTCCCTGGGAAATCTTCTCTCCAGTATCTATCTGAAGATATTTCCATTTTCACCGGAAGCCTCAAAGCGCTACTGAGTATCCCTTAGCTGACTAACCTAAAACAGTGTTAGAATACTGCTCAATAAAAACAGAAGCTTATCTGTGCTAGTGGACTTCAGGTGACCTAGAGCAGTTTCACAGAAAGTTTCCTTCTGCTTTTTACCGGAGGGTATTTCTTTTCAGCATATTCTTAAGAGCATTCCCTAATGTCCTTTCTCGGGTTCCACATGCACAGTAATTTCAAACTCCTCAATCCAAAGAATGATTAAACTCTATGAGATAAATACACACATCAAAAAGCAGTTGCTCCAAAGCCTTCTCTCTAATTTGCAGCAGAAGACGTTTCCTTTCTCACCACAAGCCTCCGGGTACCACTTAATATCCCTTCACATATTCTTCAACCACAGAGTTTTCAACTTAGCAACATGTTGTAAGCTTTAACTCTCTGATATGAATGCACACGTGGAGAGCAGTTTCTTCGAACGCTTCTTTCTGGGTTTCATTTCAGGATATTTCACTTTTCACCATACTGTTCAATGTGCTGCAAAATATAAGTTTTTCAGTTTTACAGGAACTGTGTTCAAACACTGCTTTATGGAAAAAGAGGTACAACTCCCTATGTGGAATGCACACATCACAAAGCACTTTCTCAGAAAGCTTCTCTCCAGTTTTTGTCTGAAGTTATGTCGTATTTCCCCACTGACCTGAATGTGCTCCCGAATGTCCCTTCACGAATCCGTCCATGATGCCGTTTCAAAACTGCCTATTAGAAAGAAATGTTAATCTATGTGAGATGAAGAGACATATCAATCCAAAGCAGTTTCACAGAAATCTTCTTTGCAGTTTTTGTCTGAAGATATTTCCTTTTTCACCAGAGCCGTCCATATACTCCTGAATGTCCCCTAGTTGCTTTTCCTCCAAGTGGAATTACGCAATACTCTTTGAGAAGAAAAGTATAACACTGTGAGTGGATTGCAAACGTCACAAAGCAGCTCCTCGGAAATCTTCTCTCCATTATCTATCTGAAGATATTTCCGTTTTCACCATAAGCCTCAAAGTGCTGCCGAATAAACCTCAGCTGAGTAACTTAAACAGTGTTAGAATACTGTTCAATGAAAACAGAAGCTTTACTGTGGGAGTGGAATTCACGTGACCTAGAGCAGTTTCACAGAAAGTTTCTTTCCGGTTTTTATCGAAGGGTATTCCTTTTTCAGCATATTCTTAAGAGCATTCCCAAATGTCCTTTCTTAGGTTGCACAGAAACAGTGATTTCAAACTGCTCGATCCAAAGAATGATTTAACTCTATGAGGTGAATACACACATCACAAAGCAGTTGCTCCGAAAGCTTCTCTCCAGTTTTCTTCGGAAGACGTTTTCTTTCTCACCACCAGCCAACGGGCGCCACTTAATATCCCTTCACAGATTCCTCAGAGACAGAGTTTCCAAACTGGGCAACGTAGGGTAAGCTTTACCTCTCTGAAGTGAATGCACACGTCAGAGTGCAGTTTCTTGAAATGCTTCTTTCTGAGTTTTATTTCCAGATATTTCACTCTTCACCAAGGTCTTAAAGGGGCTGCAAATTATCACTTTTTCAGTTTTATAGGAACAATGTTCAAACACTGCCTTATGAGAAAAAAGGTATAACTCCCTAAGTGGAATGCACACATTGCCAAGCAGTTTTTCGGAAAATTTCTCTCTAGTATTGATCTGAAGATAACTCTTATTTCCCCACAGGCCTGAATGTGCTCCCAAATGTCCCTTCACGAATTCATCCATGATGCAGTTTCAAAACAGTGTAAGAGAAAGAAAGTTTTATCTATGTGTGATGAAAAGACATATCTATCACAAAGCAGTTTCACAGAAAGCTTCTTTCCATTTCTTGTCTTAGGATATCTCCTTTTTCACCATAGCCATCCATATATTCCTGAATGTCCTCTGGCAACGTTTTCAACAAGCGGGGTTCCCCATCCTCTATGAGAAGAAAAGTATAACTCTGTGAGAGGAATGCACATGTCACAAAGCAACTCCTCGGAAATCTTCTCTCCAATGTTTATCTGAAAACTCTCTCATTTTCACCATAAACTTCAAAGCGCTCCCGAGTATCCCTTAGCTGACTAACCTAAAAGAGTGTTGGAATACTACTCAATGAAAACAGAAGCTTTACTGTGTGAGTGAAATTCGGGTGATGTAGAGCGGTTTCACAGAAAGTTTCCTTCTGGTTTTAATCGATGGGTATTTCTTTTCAGCATATTTTAAGAGCGTTCTCAATATCCTTTCTCAGGTTAGACAGAAAGAGTGATTTCAAACTGCTCATTCCAAAGAATGAATAAAATCTATGAGAGGAATACATACATCACAAAGCAGTTGCTCTGAAAGCTTCTGTCCAGTTTTCATTGGAAGACGTTTCCTTTCTCACCACAAGCCTCCGGGCACCACTTCATATCCCTCCACAGATTCCTCAAAGACCGAGTTTCCAAACTGGACAGCGTAGTGTAAGTTTTATCTCTGAAGTGAATACACACGTCGGAGAGCAGTTTCTTGGAATGCTTTTCTTGTTTTAGTTTTGGATATGTCACTTCTCGTCATAGTCTTCAATGCGCTGCAAATGATCACTTTTTCAGTTTTACGGGAACAATGTTCAAACACTGCCTTATGAGAAAAGAGCTATAACTCCCTGAGTGGAATGCACACTTCACAAACCAGTTTCACAGAAAGCGTCTCTCTAGTTTTTATCTGAAGATATCTTCTTTTTCCCCACAGGCCTGAATGTGCCCCCGAATGTCCTTTCGTGAATCCATCCATGATGCAGTTTCAAAGCTGTGTAATAGAAAGAAAGTTTTATCTATTTGAGATGAGTAGACATATTTATGACAAAGCAGTTTTACAGAAAGCTTCTTTCCAGTTTGTCTGTGGATATTTCCTTTTTCACCATAGCTGTCCATATACTCCTGAATGTCCCCTGGTAGCTTTTTCTCCAAACGAGATTCCCCAATCCTCTCTGAGAAGAAAAGTGTAACTCTGTGAGTGAAATGCACACGTCACAAAGCACCTCCTAGGAAATCTACTCTCCAGTATCTATCTGAAGATATTTCTGTTTTCACCATAAGCCTCAAAGCGCTGCCGAATATACCTCAGCTGACTAACTTAAAGAGTGTTAGAATACTGCTCAATGAAAACAGAAGCTTAACTGTGTGAGTGGACTTCACGTGACCTAGAGCAGTTTCACAGAAAGTATTCTTCTGGTTTTTACCGGAGGGTATTTCTTGTTCTGCATATCTTAAGAGCATTCCCAAATGCCCTTTCTCAGGTTCCACAGAAACAGTGATTTCAAACTGCTCAATCCAAAGTATGATTTACCTCTATGAGATCAACACACACATCACAAAGCAGTTGCTTCAAAAGCTTCTCTCCAGTTTTCATCGGAAGACATTTCCTTCCTCACCACAAGCCTCCGAAGCCACTCAATATCTCTTCACAGATTCCTCAAAGACAGAATTTCCAATATGGGCAGCGAAGTGAAAGCTTTACCTTCGGAAATGAATGCACAGGTCAAAGAGCAATTTCTTGGAATGCTTCTTTCTGAATTTTATTTCAGGATATTTCCCTTTTCCCCATAGTCCTCAATGTGCTGCAAAATATCACTTTTTTAGTTAAACAGGAACAGTGTTCAAACACTGCCTCATGAGAAAAGAGATGTAACTCCCTGAGTGTAATGCACCCATCAGAAAGCACTTCCCCAGAAAGCTTCTCTCCAGTTTTTATCTGAAGATATTTCCTGTTTCCCACAGGCCTGAATGTGCTCTGGAATGTCCCTTCACGAATCCGTTCATGACACAGCTTCAATCTGCGTAATAGAAAAAAAGTTTTATCTATGAGAGATGAATGGACATATCTATCACAAAGCAGTTTCACAGAAACCTTCTTTCCAGTTTATGTTTGTGGATATTTCCTTTTTCACCATAGCCGTCCATATACTCCTGAATGTCCCCTGGTAGCTTTTTGTCCAAAGGGGATACCCCAATCCTCTATAAGAAGAAAAGTATAACTGTGAGTGAAATGCACACGTCACAAAGCAGCTCCTCAGAAATCTTCTCTCCAGTATCTATCTGAAGATATTTCCGTTTTCACCATAAGCCCCAAAGCACTCCCAAATATACCTTAGCCGAGTAACTTAAACAGTGTTAGAATACTGCTTAATGAAAACAGAAGCTGGGAAGGGGTGGAGCAAGATGGCCGAATA
>NW_016830112.1:84885-91962 GCF_001698545.2 Rhinopithecus bieti
GCACTATTCACAATAGCAAAGACTTGGAATCAACCCAAATGTCCATCTGTGACAGACTGGATTAAGAAAATGTGGCACATATACACCATGGAATACTATGCAGCCATAAAAAAGGATGAGTTTGCGTCCTTTGTAGGGACATGGATGCAGCTGGAAACCATCATTCTTAGCAAACTATCACAAGAAGAGAAAACCAAACACCGCATGTTCTCACTCATAGGTGGGAACCGAACAATGAGATCACTTGGACTCGGGAAGGGGAACATCACACACTGGGGCCGATCATGGGGAGGGGGGAGTGGGGAGGGATTGCATTGGGGAGTCATACATGATATAAATGATGAATTGATGGATGCTGACGAGTTGATGGGTGCAGCACCCCAACATGTCACAAATATACATATGTAACAAACCTGCACGTTATGCACATGTACCCTAGAACTTAAAGTATAATAAAAAAAATTAAAAAAAAAACGAAAGATAACAGAAGCTTAACTGAGTGAGTGGACTTCACATGACCTAGAGCCGTTTCACAGAAAGTTTCCGTCTTTTTTTTTACCAGATAGTATTTCTTTTTCAGCATATTCTTAAGAGCGTTCCTATATGCCCTTTCTCAGGTTCCACAGAATCAGTGATTTCAAACTGCTCAATCCAAAGAATGATTTAACTGTATGAGATGAATACACACATCAAAAAGCAGTTGCTCCGAAAGCTTCTCTCCAGTTTTTATCTGAAGATTTCTCCTATTTCCCCTCAGGCCTGAATGTGTTCCCGAATGTCCCTTCATTAATCCGTCCATGACGATGTTTCAAACCTGCGTAATAGAAGAAATTTTATGTATGGGATATGAATAGACATATCTATCACAAAGAATTTTCACAGAAAGTTTCTTTCCAGTTTTTATCTGCGGGTATTTCCTTTTTCATTATAGCCATCCATATTCTCCTGATTGTCCCTTGTAGTGTTTTCTCCAAATGGGATTCCCCAATCCTCTATGAGAAGAAAAGAATAACTCTGTGATTGGAATGCACATGTCACAAAGCAGCTCCATGGAAATCTGCTTTCCAGTGTCTTTCTGAAGATATTTCTGTTTTCACCATAAGCCTGAAAGCACTCCTGAGTAGCCCTTAGCTGAATAACCTAAAACAGCCTGAGAATAATGCTCAATGAAAACAAGAGATTAACTGTGTGAGTAGAATTCATGTTACCTAGAGAAATTTCACAGAAAGTTTCCTTCCGTTTTTTATCGGAGGGTATTTCTTTTTCAGCATATTCTTAAGAGTGTTCCTAAATGTACTTTCTCGGGATCCACAGAAACAGTATTTTGAAACTGCTCAATCCAAAGAATGATTTGACTCTATGAGATGAATACACACATTACAAAGCAATTGCTCCGAAAACTTCTCTCCAGTTTTCATCGGAAGTCACTTATTTTTTCACCACAAGCCTCCCGGCGCCACTTAACATCCCTTCAGTGATTCCTAACAGACAGAGTTTCCAAACTGGGAAATGTAGTGGAAGCTTTAACTCTCTGAAAGGAATGCACACGTCAGAAAGCAGCTTCTAGAAATGCTTCTTTCCGGGTTTTATTTCAGGATATTTCACTTTACGCCATAGTCTTCAAGGTGCTGCAAAATATCACTTTTTCAGTTTTACAGGAACAGTGTTCAAACACTGCTTTCTGAGAAAAGAGTTAAAACTTCCTGAGTGGAATGCACACATCACAAAGCAGTTTCTCAGAAATCTTCTCTCCCTAGTTTATCTGAAGATTTTACATATTTCCCCAGAGGCCTGAATGTGCTCCCAAATGTCCCATCGTAAATACATCCATGACACAGTTTTAAAACAGCATAATAGGAAGAAAGTTTTAGCTATGTGAGATGAAGAGACATGTCTATCACAAAGAAGTTTCATAGATAGCTTCTTTCCAGTTTTTGTGTGAGGATACTTCCTTTTTCACCATAGCCATCCACATACTCCCAAATGTCCCCTGGTACCTTTTTCTCCAAACGGGATTTCTCAACCCTCTATGAGAAGAAAAGTATAAATCTCTAAGTGGAATGCACATGTCACAAAGCAGCTGCTCTGAATGATTCTCTCCAGTTTTCATCGGAAGATATTTCCTTTCTCACCTCTGCGCTCCACTTAATATTCCTTCAGAGGTTCCTCAAAGACAGGGTTTCCAAACTGGACAGCGTAGTGTTAGCTTTAAATCTCTGAAATGAATGCATACGTCTGAGAGCAGTTTCCTCTAATGCTTCCTTCTGGGTGTTATTTCAGGATATTTCACTTTTCACCATAGTCTTCATTGTGCTGCAAAATATCACTTTTTCTGTATTACAGGAACAGTGTTCAAACACTGCTTTATGGGAAAAGAGGTATAACCCCCTGAGTGGAAAACACACATCACAAAGCAGTTTCTCAGAAAACTTCTCTCCAGTTTTTATCTGAAGATATCTCCTATTTCCAATTAGGCCTGATTGTGCTCACAAATGTCCCTTTGCGTATCCGTCCATTACGCTGTTTC
Organism: Rhinopithecus bieti; assembly: GCF_001698545.2. Lineage (NCBI taxonomy): Eukaryota > Metazoa > Chordata > Mammalia > Primates > Cercopithecidae > Rhinopithecus > Rhinopithecus bieti. The sequence continues at coordinate 87,413 of NW_016830112.1, forward strand.
AAAACTGCATAATAAAAGAAAGGTTTGTCTATATGAGGTGAATAGACATACCTATCACAATGCAGTTTCACAGAAAGCTTCTTTCCAGTTTGTGTCTGAGAATATTCCCTTTTCCACCATAGCTATCTATGTACTCCCGAATGTCCCCTGGTTGTTTTTTCTCCAAACGGGTTTCCCCAGTGTGGTATGAGAGGAAACGTATAACTCTGTGAGTGGAATGCACACGTCACAATGCAGCTCTTTGGAAATTTCTCCAGTTTCTATATGAAGATATTTCCGTGTTCACCATAAGCCTCAAAGTGCTTCTGAGCAGTCCTTAGCTGACTAACCTAAAAGATTGTTAGAATACTGCTCAATGGAAAAAGAAGCTTAACTGTGCAAGTGGACTTCACATGACCTAGAGCAGTTTCACAGAAAATTTCCTTCTGGTTTTTACATGAGGGTATTTCTTCTTCAGCATATTCTTAAGTGCCTTCCAAATTTTCTTTCTCAACTTCCACAGGAACAGTAATTTCAAACTGCTCAATCCAAAGAATGAGTAAACTCTATGAGATAAACACACACATCACAAAGCAGTTGCTCCGAAGGCTTCTCTCCAGTTTTCATCAGAAGACATTTCCTTTCACACCAGAAGCCTCTAGGAGCCACTTAATATCCCTTCACAGAGTCTTCAAAGACAGAGTTTCCAAACTGGGCAACATAGTGTAAGCTTTAACTCTCTGATAGGAATGCACACGTCGAGAGCAGTTTCTTCAAACGCTTCTTTCTGGGTTTTATTTCAGGGTATTTCACTTTTCACCACAGTCTTCAATGCGCTGTAAAATATAAGTTTTTCAGTTTTACAGGAACTGTGTTCAAACACTGCTTTATGAAAAAGGAGGTAAAACTCCCTATGTGGAATGCAGACATCACAAAGCAGTTTCTCAGAAAGCTTCTCTCCAGTTTTTATCTGAAGATATGTCCTATTTCCCCACTGGCCTGAATGTGCTCCCAAATGTCCCTTCGTGAATCCGTCCATGACGCCATTTCAAAACTGCATATTAGAAAGAAATGTTTATCTATGTGAGATGAAGAGACATATCAATACAAAGCAGTTTCACAGAAAGCTTCTTTCCAGTGTTTGTCCGAGGATGTTTCCTTTTTCACCGGAGCCGTCTGTAAACTTCCGAATGTCCCCTGGTTGCTTTTCCTCCAAGTGGAATTACCCAATCCTCTATGAGTAAAAAAGTATAACTCTGTGAATGGAATGCAAAGGTCTCAAAGCAGCTCCTGGGAAATCTTTTCTCCAGTATCTATCTGAAGATATTTCCGTTTACACCATAAGCCTCAAAGCACTCCCGAGTATCCCTTAGCTGACTAACCTACAACAGTGTTAGAATAGTGTTAAATGAAAATATAACTTAACTGTGCGAGTGGAATTCTCATGACCTAGAGCAGTTTCACAGAAAGTTTCCTTCTGGTTTTTATTGAAGAGTATTTCTTTTTCAGCATATTCTTAAGCGCGTTCCCAAATGTCCTTTCTCAGGTTCCACAGAAACAGTGAATTCAAACTGCTCAATCCAAAGAATGAATTAACTTTATGAGATGAATACACACATCACAAAACAGTTGCTCCGAAAGCTTCTCTCCAGTTTTCTTCGGAAGACGTTTCCTTTCTCACCACAAGCCTCTGGGCGCCACTAAATATCCCTTCACAGATTCCTCAAAGACAGAGTTTCAAAACTGGGCAACGTACTGTAAGCTTTCCCTCTCTGAAATGCATGCACACGTCAGAGAGCAGTTTCTTGGAACACTTCTTTCTGGGTTTTATTTCCATATTTCTCTTTTGGCCATAGTCTTGCATAAGCTGCAAATTATGACTTTTTCAGTTTTACAGGAACAGTGTTCAAACACTGCCTTATGAGAAAAGAGGTATGACTCCCTGAGTGGAATGCACACATCACAAAGACATTTGTCAGAAAACTTCTCTCCAATTTTTGTCTGAAGATATCTCCTATTTCCCATCAAGCCTGAATGTGCTCCTGAATGTCACTTCGCAAATCCTTCCATGATGCCATTACAAAAGTGCTTAATAGAAAGAATGTTTCATCTATGTGAGATGAATACACATATCTATCACAAAGCAGCTTTACAGAAGACTTCTTTCCAGTTTTCGTCTGAGGTTATTTCCTTTTTCACCTTAGCCATCCATATACTCCCGAATGTTCCCTGGTAGCTTTTCCTCCAAACTGAATTCCCCAAACCTCTATGACAAGAAAAGTATAACTCTGTGAGTGGAATGCACACGTCACACAGCAGCTCCTCGGAAATCTTCTCTCCATTATTTACCTGAACATATTTCCGTTTTCACCATTAGCCTCAAGGCGCTCCCGAGTATCCCTTAGCTGACTAACCTAAAACTGTGTTAGAATACTGCTGAATGAAAACAGAAGCTTAACTCTACAACTGGACTTCATGTGACCTAGAGAGGTTTCACAGAAGGTTTCCTTCTGCTTTTTATCGGAGTGTATTTCTTTTTCAGCATACTGTTAAGTGTTTTCCCAAATGTCCTTTCTCAGCTTCCACAGAAACAATGATTTCAAACCGCTAAATCCAAAGAATGATTTAACTCTATGAGATGAACACACACATAACAAAGCACTTGCTCCAAAATCTTCTCCCCAGTTTCCATCGGAAAACGTTTTCTTTCTCACAACAAGACTTCAGGCGTCACTTAATATCCCTTCACAGATTCCTCAAAGACAGAGTTTCCAAACTGGGCTATGTAGGGGAACTTTTAACTCTCTGAAATGAGTGCACACGTAAGAGAACAGTTTCTTGGAACGCTTCTTTCTGGGTTTTATTTCAGGATATTTAGCTTTTCACCATAGTTTTCAATGCACTGCAAAAATCACCTTTTGAGTTTTACAGGAACAGTGTTCAAACACTGCTTTATGAGAAGAGAAGTATAACTCTCTGAGTGGAATGTACACATCACAAAGCAGTTTCTCAAAAAGCTTCTCTCCAGTTTTTATCTGAAGATATCTCCTATTTCCCCACTGGCCTGAATGTACTCTTGAATGTCCATTTGCGAATCTGTCCATGACGCGATTTCAAAACTGCATATTCAAAGGAAGTTTTGTCTATGTGAGATGAATGGGCATATCGATCACAAAGCAGTTTCACAGAAAGAATCTTTCCAGTTTTTGTTTGAAAATATTTTCTTTTCCATCATGGCCGTCCATATACTCCCGAAGAATGATTAAACCCTTTGAGATGAATACACATATCACAATGTAGTTGTTCCAAAAACTTCTCTCCAGTTTCCATTGGAAGACATTTCCTTTCTCACCAGAAGCCTCCGGTCACTACTTCATATCCCTTCAAAGATAACTCAAAGACAGAATTTCCAAACTGGGTAACGTAGTGTAAGCTTTAACTCTATGAAATGAATGCACAAGTCAGAGAGCAGTTTCTTGAAACGTTTCTTTCTGGGTTTTGTTTCCGGATATTTCACTTTTCGCCATAGTCTTCCATATGCTGCAAAATATCACTTTTCAGGTTTACAAGAACAGTGTTCAAACACCACCTTATGAGAAAAGAGGTGTAACTCCTTGAGTGGAACGCACACATCAAAAAGCAGTTTCTCAGAAAGCTTCTCTACAGTTTTTATCTGAAGATATTCTCTATTTTCCCACAGGCTTAAATGTGCTCATGAATGTTCCTTCGCGAATCCGTCCTTGACGCAGTTTCAAAGCAGAGAAATTTAAAGAAAATTTTCTCTATCTGAGATGAGTACACATATCTATCACAAAGCAGTTGCACAGAAAGCTTCTTTCCAGTTTTTGTCTGAGGATATTTCCTTTGCCACCACAGCCGTCCGTATACTCACGAATTTCCCCTGGTAGTGTTTTCTCTAAATGGGTTTCCCTAATCTTCTATGAGAAGAACACTCTAACCCTGTGAGTGGAATGCACAAGTCAGAAAGCAACTACTCAGAAATCTTCTCTCCAGTTTCTATCTGAAGAGAGTTTCATTTTCACCGTAAGCCTCAAAGTGCTCCCGAGTAACACTTCATTGACTAAGCAAAAACAGTGTTAGAATACTGCTCAATGAAAACAGAAGCTTAACTGTGCGAGTGGAATTCACTTGACCTAGAGTAGTTACACAGAAAGTTTCCTTCTGGTTTTATTGGAGGATATTTCTTTTCAGCATATTCTTAAGAGCATTCCCAAATGTCCTTTCTCAGGTTCCACAGAAACAGTGAATTCAAACTGCTCAATCCAAAGAATGATTTTAATCTATGAGATGAATACACACATCACAAAGAAGTTGCTCCGAAAGCTTCTCTACAGTTTTCATCGAAAAACGTTTCCTTTCTCACCACAAGCCTCTGGAAGCCACTTAATATCTCTTCACAGAATCGTCAAAGACAGAATTTCCAAACTGAGCAACGTAGTGTAAGGTTTATCTCTCTGAAATGAATGCAAATGTTGGAGAGCAGTTTATTGGAATACTTCTTTCTGGGTTTTATTTCTGGATATTTCACTCTCACCATAGTCTTCAAAGGG
>NW_016830112.1:92535-105454 GCF_001698545.2 Rhinopithecus bieti
AGCTCCGAAAGCTTCTTTCCAGTTTTCATCGGAAGACGTTTCCTTTCTCACCACAATCCTCCAGTCGCCACTTAATATCCCTTCACAGACCCCTCAAAGACAGAGTTTCCAAAATGGGCAACGTAGTGTGAGGTTTAACTCTTGGAAAAAAATGCACAGGCCAGAGAGCAGTTTCTTGGAACGCATCTTTCTGGGATTTATTTCCGGATATTTCACTTTTGCCATCGTTTTCCATGTGCTGCAAAATATGACATTTTCAGTTTTACAGGAACAGTGTTCAAACATTGCCTTATGAGAAAAGAGGTATAATTCCCTGAGTGGAATGCACACATCACAAAGCAGTTTCTCAGAAGACTTCTCTCCAGCTTTTATCTAAAGATATTTCCTATTACCCCACAGGCCTGAAAGTGCTCCTGAATGTCCCTTTGTGAATCCGTCCATGACGTATTTTCAAAACTGCATAGTAGAAAGAATGTTTTATCTAAGTGGAATGAATAGACATGTCTATCACAAAGCAGTTACACAGAAAGTTTCTTTCCAGTATTTGTCTGAGGATATTTCCTTTTTCACCATAACCACCCATTTATCCATGATAGTCCCCTGGTACTCTTTTCTCCAAATGGGATTCCCCAATCCACTATGAGTAGAAAAGTATAACTGTGAGTGGAATGCACATGTCACAAAGCAGCTGCTTGGAATTTTTTTACCAGCATCTATCTGAAGATATTTCCATTTTCACTGTAAGCCTCAAAGTGCTCCCGAGTATCCCTTAGCTGACTAACCTAAAACAGTGTTAGAATATTGCTCAATGAAAACAGATGCTTAACTGTGCAGGTCGACTTCATGTAACCTAGAGCAGTTTCACAGAATGTTCTCTTCTGGTTTTTCTCAGAGGGTATTTCTTTTTCAGAATATTCTTAAAAGTATTCCCAAATGTCCTATCTCAGGTTCGAAAGAAATAGTGACTTCAAACTGCTCAATCCAAAGAATGATTTAACTCTATATGAAAACACACATCACAAAGCAGTTGCTTCGAAAGCTTCTCTCCAGTTTTCATCGGAAAATGTTTCCTTTATGAGACAAGCCTCTGGGAGCCGCTTAATATCCCTTCACAGATTTCTCAAAGACAGAATTTTCAAACTGGGCAACCTAGTGTAAGATTTATCTCTCTGAAATTAATGCACACGTTGGAGAGCAGTTTCTAGGAACGCACCTTTCTGGGTTTTATTTTTGGGTGTTTCACTCTTCACCATAGTCTTCAAAGGGCTGCAAAATGTCAGTTTTTCAGTTTTACAGGAACAGTGTTCAAATACTGCCTTGTGTGAAAAGAGGTAAAACTCCCTGAGTGGAATGCACCCATCTCAAAGCATTTTCTCGGAAAGCTTCTCTCCAGTTTTTATATGAAGATAACTTCTATTTTCCCACAGGCCTGAATGTGCTCCCGAAAGTCTCTTCATGAATCATCCATGATGCAGTTTCAAAACAGCGTAATAGAATGAAAGTTTTATCTATGTGAGATGAAAAGACATATCTATCACAAAGCAGTTTGCAGAAAGCGTTTTTCCAGTTTTTGTCTGAGGATATTTCCTTTTCCACCATAGCCATCCATGTACTCCCGAATGTCCCCTGGTAGCTTTTTCTCCAAACGGGATTCCCCAATCCTCTGTGAGAAGAAAATTATAACTCTATGAGTGGATCGCACACTTCACAAAACCATTCCTCAGAAATTTTCTCTCCAGTGTCTATCTGAAGATATTTCCTTTTTCAGCATAAGCCTCAAAATGCTCCCGGTTATTACTTAGCTGAAATACCTCAAACAGTGTGAGAATACTGATTAACGAAAAGAGAAGCTTAACTGTGTGAGTGGACTTCACGTGACCTAGCGTAGTTACACAAAAAGTTTCCTTCTAGTTTTTATCAGAGGGTATTTCTTTTTCAGCGTATTTTAAAGAGCGTTCCCAAATGGCCTTTCTCAGGTTCCACAGAAAGAGTGATTTCAAATTGCTCAATCCAAAGAATGATTTAACTCTATGAGATGATACACACATCACAAAACTGTTGCTCCGAAAAATTCCCTTCAGTTTTCATCAGAAGACATTTCCTTTCTCACCACAAGCCTCCAGGCACCACTTAATATCCTTTCACAGATTCCTCAAAGACACGATTTCCAAACTGGGCAATGTAGTGTAAGCTTTAACTATCTGAAATGAATGCACACGTCAGAGAGCACTTTTTGGGAATACTTCTTTCTGGGTTTTATTTCCGGATATTTCACTTTTCGCCATTGTCTTCAATGTGTTGCAAAATATCACTTTTTCAGTTTTACGGGAACAGTGTTCAAACACTGCCTTATGAGAAAGGAGGTAAAACTCCCTGAGTGGAATGCACACATTACAAATCAGTTTCTCAGAAAGCTTCTCTCCAGTTTTTATCTGAAGATATCTCCTATTTTCCCACAGGCCTGAATGTGTTCCCGAATTCCCTTCGCGAATCCATCCATGATGCAGTTTGAAAACTGTGAAATAGAAAGTTTTATTTTTGTGAGATAAATAGGCAGATCTATCACAAAGAACTTTCACAGAAAACTTCTTTCCAGTTTTTGTCTGAGGATATTTCCTTTCTCACCATAGACGTCCATATACCCAAATGTCCCCTGGTAGCTATTTCTCAAAACGGGATTCACCTATCCTCTATGAGTAGAAAAGTATAACTCTGTGAGTGGAATGCACACATCACAAAGCAGCTCCTCTGAAATCTTCTCTCCAGTATATATCTGAAGATATTTCGGTTTCCACCATAAGCCACAAAGTGCTCCTGAGCATCCCTTAGTGGAATAACCTAAAACAGTATTAGAGTACTACTAAATGATTACAGAAGTTTGTATGTGCGAGTGGATTTCATGTGACATAGGGCAGTTTCACAGAAAGTTTCCTTCTGGTTTTTATTGGAGGGTATTTCTTTTTCAGCATATTCTTAAGAGCATTCCCAAATGTCCTTTCTCAGGTTCCACAGAAACAGTGATTTCAAACTGCTCAATCCAAAGAGTGATTTCACTCTATGAGATGAATACACACATCCAAAGCATTTGCTCTAAAAGCTTCTCTCCAATTTAAATCCTAGGACGTTTCTTTACTCAACACAAGCCTCCAGCCCTACTAAATGTCTTTTCACAGATTCCTCAAAGACAGAATTTTCAAACTGGGCAACGTGGTGTAAGCTTTTTTCTCTGAAATCAATGCACACGTCAGAGAGCAGTTTCTTAGAATGCTTCTTTCTGGGTTTCATTCCAGGATATTTCACTTTTTGCCACAGTCTTCGATGCGCTGCAAAATAACAGTTTTTCAGTTTTACAGGAAGAGTGTTCAAACACTGCCTTATGAGAAAAGAGGTATAAATCACTGAGTGAAATGCACACATCACAAAGCAGTTTCTGAATAAGCTTCTCTCCAGTTTTTATCTGAAGATATTTCCAATTTTCCCACAGGCCTAAATGTGCTCTCAAATGTCCCTTTGCGAATCCGTCCATGAGGCAGTTTTAAACCTGCATAATAGAAACAAAGTTTTATCTATGTGAGATGAATAGACACATTTATCACAAAGCAGTTTCATAGAAAGCTTCTTTCCAGTTTTTGTCTGAGGATATTTTCTTGCTCACCTGAGCCGTCCATATACTCCCGAGTGTCCCCTGGTAGCTTTTCCTCCAGACGGGATTCCCCAATCCTCTATGAGAAGAAAAGTATAACTCTGTGAGTGGAATGCACATGTCGCAAAGCAGCTCCTCAGAAATCTTCTCTCCAGTATTTCTCTGAAAATATTTCCGTTTTCACTGTAAGCCTCAAAGTGCTCCCAAGTATCCATTAGCTGACTAACCTAAAACAGTGTTAGAATACTGCTCAATGAAAACAGAAGCTTAACTGTGCAAGTGGACTTCACGTCACCTGGAGGAGTTTCACAGAAAGTTCCTTCTGGTTTTTAACTTAGAGTATGTCTTGTTCAGCATATTCTTAAGAGCCGTGCAAATGTCCTTTCTCAGGTTCCACAGAAACAGTGATTTCAAACTGCTCAATCCAAAGAATGATTTAACAATGTGAGATGAATACTCACATCACAAAGCAGTTGCTCTGAAAGCATCTCCAGTTTTTTTCGGAAGTCGTTTCCTTTCTCACCACAAGCAGCTGGGTGCCACTTAATATCCTTCACAGATTCCTCAATGACAGAGTTTCCAAACTGGGTAACGTAGTGTAAATTTTAACACTCTTAAAGGAATGCTCACGTCACAGAGCAGTTTCTTAGAACGCTTCTTTCTGGATTTTATTTCAGGATATTGCACTTTTCCCCATAGTCTTCAATGGGCTGCAAAATATCCCTTTTTCAGTTGTACAGGAAGAGTGTTCAAACACTGCCTTATGAAGAAAGAGTTATAACTCCCTGAGTGGAATTCACACATCACAAAGCTGTTTTTCAGAAAGCTTCTCTCCATTTTTTATATGAAGATATCTCCTATTTAACCACAGGCCTGAATGTGCTCCCAAATGTCCCTTCGCGAATTTGTCCATGACGCATTCCAAAACCACGTAAAAGGAAAAAGCTATTATCTATGTGAGATGAATAGACATGTCTATCACAAAACAGTTTCACAGAATGCTCTTTCCGGTATTTCTCTGAGTAGATTTCCTTTTTCACCATGAAATCCATATACCCCTGAATGTCCCCTGGTAACTTCTTCTCCAAACGGGATTCCTCAATCCTCTTTGATAAGAAAAGCTTAAATCTATGAATTGAATGCACAGGTCACAAATCAGCTCCTCAGAAATCTTCTCTTTGGTTTCTATATGAAGATATTTTCGTTTTCACCATAAGCCTCAGAGCATTTCCTGGTATACCTTGGCTCACTAACTTAAAACAGGGTTACAATACCTTTGAGTGAAAACAGAAGCTTAATTGTGCGAGTGGAATTCATGCGCCCTAGAGCAGTTTCACAGAATATTTCCTTCTGGTTTTTATCGGAAGGTATTTCATTTTCAGCATATTCATAAGAGGGGTCCCAAATGTCCTTTCTCAGGTTCCACAGAAACAGTGATTTCAAACTGCTCAATCCAAAGAATGACTTAACCCTATGAGATGAATACACACATCATGAAGCAGTAGCCCTGGAAGCATCTCTCCAGTTTTCATCGGAATAGGTTTCCTTTCTCACCACAAGCCTCCGGGCGCCACTTAATATCCCTTCACAGATTCCTCAAAGACATAGTTTCCAGACTGGGCAATATAGTGTAAGCTTTAACTCTCTGAAATGAATTCACACGTCAGAGAGGAGTTTCTCGAAATGCTTCTTTCTGGGTTTTATTTCAGGATACTTCACTTTTCGCCATAGTCTTCAATGCGTTGCAAAATATCAGTTTTTCAGTTTTACAGAAAGAGTGTTCAAACACTTCCTTATGAGAAAAGAGGTATAACTCCCTGAGGTGAATGCACACATCACAAAGCAGTTTCTCAGAAGACTTCTCTCCAGCTTTTATCTAAAGATATTTCCTATTACCCCACAGGCCTGAAAGTGCTCCTGAATGTCCCTTTGTGAATCCGTCCATGACGTATTTTCAAAACTGCATAGTAGAAAGAATGTTTTATCTAAGTGGAATGAATAGACATGTCTATCACAAAGCGTTTTCACAGAAAGCTTCCTTCCAGTTTTTGTCTGAGCGTATTTCCATTTTCACCATAGACGTCCATATACTGCTGAATGTCCCCAGGTACCTTTTTCTCCAAACGGGATTCCCCAATCCTCTCAGGGAAGAAAAGTGTTACTCTGTGAGTGGAATGCACACGTCACAAAGCAGATTCTCGGAAATCTACTCTCGAGTATCTATCTGAAGATATTTCCATTTTCAATGTAAGCCTGAAAGCGCTCCCGAGTATCGCTTAGTTGACTAACCTAAAACGGTGTTAGAATACTGCTTAATGAAAACAGAAGCATAACTGTGTGAGTGGAATACACATGATCTAGAGTAGTTTCACAGAAACATTCCCTCTGGATTTTATTGGGGGGTATTTCTTTTTCAGCATATTCTTAAAAGCATTTGCAAATGTCCTTTCTCGGGTTCCACAGAAACACTGAATTAAAACTGCTCAATCCAAAGAATGATTTAACTCTATGAGATGAATACACATATCACAAAGCAGTTGTTCTGAAAGCTTTACATCGGAAGACGTTTTTTCTCACCACAAGCCTGCGGGCATCACTTAATATCCCTTCAGAGATTCCTCAAAGATTGAGTTTCTAAACTGGGCAACGTAGTGTATGCTTTAACTCTCTGAAATGAATTCACACGTCAGAGAACACTTTCTTGCAAAGCTTCTTTCTGTATTTTATTACAGGATAGCTCACTTTTCGCCATAGTCTTCAATGCACTGCAAAATATCACTTTTTCAGTTTTACAGGAACAGTGTTCAAACACTGCCTTATGAGAAAAGAGGTATAACTCCCAGGGTGGAATACACACATCAAAAAGCAGTTTCTCAGAAAGCTTCTTTCCCATTTTATCTGAAGTTATCTGCTTTTTCACTATAGGCCTGAATGTACTCCAGAATGTCCCTTCGCGAATTCATCCATGACGCAGTTTCAGAACTGCATAATAGAAAGAAAGTTTTATCTATGTCAGATGAATAGACATATCACAAAACAGTTTCACATAAAGCTTCTTTCCAATTTTGTCTGAGGATATTTCCTTTTCCACCATAGCCGTCCATATACTCCCGAATGTCCCCTGGTAGCTTTTTCTCCAAACGACATTCCCCAATCCTCTATGAGAATCAAAGTATAACTATGTGAGTGGAATGCACACGTCACAAAGCAGCTCCTCGGAAATCCTCTCTGAAGTATCTATCTGAAGATATTTCCATTTCTACCGTAAGCCAGAAAGCGCTCCCGAGTATCCCTTAGCTGCCTAACCTAAAACAGTGTTAGAATACTCCTCAATTAAAACAGAAGCTTAACTGTGCAAGTGGAATTCACGTTACCTAGAGAAGTTTCACAGAAAGTTTCCTTCTGGTTTTATCGGAGGGTATTTCTTTTCAGCATATTCTTAAGAGCATTCTCAAAGGTCCTTTCTCAGGTTCCACAGCAAGAGTGATTTCAAACTGATCAATTCAAAGAATGATTTGACTCTATGATATGAATACAAAAAATAAAAAAAGCAATTGTCCCAAAAGCTTCTCTTCAGTTTTCATCGGAAACCATTTCTTTCTCACCACAAGCCCCCAGGGCCACTTTATATCCCTTCACAGATTATTCAAAGACAAAGTTTCCAAACTGGGCAACATAGGATAAGCTTTATCTCTCTCAAATGAATGCACACGTCAAAGAGCAGTTTCTTGGAACTCTTCTTTCTGTGTTTTATTGCAAGTTATTTCACTTTTTGCCATAGTCTTCAATGCGCTGAAAAATATCACAATTTCAGTTTTACAGGAATAGCGTTCAAACACTGACTTATGAGTAAAGAAGTAAAAATCCATTAGTGGAATGCACACATCACCAAGCAGTTTCTCAGAAAGCATTTCTCCAGTTTTTATCTGAAGATATTTCCTATTACACCACAGACCTGAATGTGCTCCACAATGCTCCTTTGCGAATCCCTCCATGACGCACTTTCAAAACTGTGTAATAGAAAGAAAGATTTATCTATGACAGATGAATAGATATATATATATCAGATAGCAGTTTCGAAGAAAGCCTCTTTCCAAGTTTTGTCTGAGGCTATTTTCTTTTCCACCGTAGCTGTCCATATACTCCCAAATGTTCCCAGTAGCTTTTTCTCTAAATGGACTCCCCATTCCTCTATGAGAAGAAAAGTATATCTCTGAGTGGAATTCACACGTCACAAAGCAGCACCTCGGAAATCTTCTCTCCAGTATCTATCTGAAGATATTTCTGTTTTCACCATAAGCCACAAAGCACTTCCGATTACCCCATAGCTGACTAACCTAAAACAGTGTTACAATACTGCTCAATGAAAACAGGAGCTTAACTGTCCCAGAGGAATTCAGATGATCTAAAGCAGTTTGACATAACGTTTCCTTCTGATTTTTTTCAAACGTTATGTCTTTTTCAGGATATTCTTAAGATGGATCACAAATGTACTTTCTCAGCTTCCACAGAAAGAGTGATTTCAAACTGCTCATTTCAAAGAATGAATAAAATCTATGAGAGGAATACACACATCACAAAGCAGTTGCTTCGAAAGCTTCTCTCCAGTTTTCATCAGAAGACGTTTCCTTTCTCACCACAAGCCTCCGGGCATCTCTTAATATCCCTTCACAGATCACTCAAAGACAGAGTTTCCAAACTGGGGAACGTAGTGTAAGCATTAACTCTCTCAAATGAATGCACACGTCAGGGAGCAGTTTCTTGGAATGCTTCTTTCTGGTTTTCATTTCAGGATATATCACTTTTTGCCAGAGTCTTCAATGCACTGCAAAATATCACTTTTTCAGTTTTACAGGAACAGTGTTCAAACACTGCCTTATGAGAAAAGACTTATAACTCCCTGAGTGGAATGCACACATCACAAAGCAGTTTCCAAAAGCTTCTCTCCAGTTTTATCTGAAGATATTTCCTATTTCCCCACAGACCTGATTGTGCTCCCGAATGTCCCTTCGCCTATCCATCCATGATGCAGTTTCAAAACTGCATAATAGAAAGAAAGTTTTATCTATGTGAGATGAATAGACATATCTATCACAAAGCAATTTCATAGAAAATTATTTCCAGTTTTGTCTGAGGATATTTCCTTTTTCACAATAGCCATCCATATACTCCCGAATTTCCCCTAGTCACTTTTCTGCAAACAGTATTCCCCAATCCTCTATGAGAAGAAAAGTATAACTCTGTGAGTGGAATGCACTCGTCACAAAGCAGATCCTCGGAAATCTTCTCTCGAGTATCCATCTGAAGATATTTCCGATTTCACCATAAGACTCAAAGCGCTCCCAAGTATCCCGTAGCTGACTAACCTAAAACAGTGTTAGAATACTGCTCAATAAAAATGGGAGCTTAACTGTGCGGTGGACTTCATGTGACCTAGAACAGTTTCACAGAATGTTTCCTTCTGGTTTTATTAGAGGGTATTTCTTTTCACCATATTTTAAGAACGTTCCTAAATATCCTTTCTCAGCTTCCTCAGAAACAGTGTTTTGAAACCACTCAATCCAAAGAGTGATTCAACTCTATGAGATAAATACACACATCACAAAGCAGTTGCTCCGAGAGCTTCTCTCCAGTTTCATCGGAAGACGTTTCCTTTCTCAGCACAAGCATCTGGGTGCCACTTAATATCCCTTCACAGATTTCTCAAAGACAGAATTTCCACCAGGACAACTTTGTGTAAACTTTAACTCCCTGAAATGAATGCAGATGTCAGAGAACAGTTTCTTGGAACGCTTCTTACTGGGTTTTATTTCAGGATATCTCACTTTTCGCCATAGTCTTCTAGACGCTGCAAAATATCACTTTTTCAGTTTTACAGGAAGTGTTCAAACACTGCCTTATGGGAAAATAGGGATAACACCCTGAATGGAATGCACAATCACAAAACAGTTTCTCAGAACGCTTCTCTCCAGTTTTTATCTGAAGATATCTCCTATTATCCCACAGGCCTGAATGTGCTCCCAAATGTCCCTTTATGAATCCGTCCATGACGTAGTTTCAAAACTGTGTAATAGAAAGAAAGTTTTATCTATGAGAGGTGAATAAACATACCTATCCCCAAGCAGTTTCACAGATAATTTCTTTCCAATTTTTGTCTGAGGATATTTCCTTTTTCACCATAACTGTCCATATAATCCCGAGTTTCCCCTGGTAGCTTTTCCTCCAAACGGGATTCCCCAATTCTCTCTGAGTAGAAAAGTGTAACTCTGTGAGTGGAATGCACATGTCACCAAGGAGCTCCTCAGAAATCTTCTCTCCAGTATATATCTGAAGATATTTCCGTTTTCACCATAAGCCTCAAATGATTTTGAGTATCCCCTAAATGACAAAACTAAAACGGTGGTAGAATACTGCTCAATGGAGACAGAAGTTTAACTGTGCAAGTGGACTTCACGTGACCTACAGCAGTTTCACAGAAAGTTTCCTTCTGGTTTTTATCGGAAGGTGTTTCTTTTTCTGCCTATACTTAAGAGCATTCCCAAAGGTCCTTTCTCAATTCCACAGAAACAGTGATTTCAAACTGCTCAATCCAAAGAATGATTTAACTCTATGAGATGAATACACACATCACAAAGCAGTTGCTCCGAAAGCTTCTCTCCAGTTTTGATCAGAAGATGTTTCCTTTCTCACGTAAGCCTCCAGGCTCCACTAAATATCCCTTCACAGATTACTCAGAGACAGAGTTTCAAAACTGGGCAATGTAATGTAAGCTTTCCTTCTCTGAAATGAATGCACCCGGCAGAGAGTAGTTTCTTGGAACGCTTGTTTCTGGGTTTTATTTCAGAATATTTCACTTTTTGCAATAGTCTTCAATGTGCTGTAAAATATCACTTTTTCAGTTTTACAGGAACAGTGTTCAAACAATGTCTTATGTGAAAAGAGGTACAACTCCCTGAGTGGATTGCCCACATCACAAACCTGTTTCTAAGAAAGCTTCTCTCCAGTTTTTATCCGAAAATAATTCCTATTTCACCACAGACCTGAATGTGCTCCCGAATGTCCCTTCACGAATACGTCCATGATGCAGTTTCAAAACTGTGTAATAGAACGTTTTATCTATGTGAGATGAATAGATATATCTATCACAAAACAGTTTCACAGAAAGCTTCTTTTCAGTTTTTGTGTGAAGATACGTTCTTTTCCACCATAGCTGTTCAAATACTCCCGAATATGCCCCTGGTAGCATTTTCTCCAAACGGGATTCTCCATCCTCTATGAGAAGAAAGGTATAATTCTGAGAGTGGAATGCAGAAGTCACAAAGCAGCTCCTCGGAAATGTTTTCTCCAGAATCTATCTGAAGATATTTCCGTTTTCACTGTAAGCCTCAATGCTCTCCCTAGTATCCCTTAGCTGAATAACGTAAAGCAGTGTTAGAATACTGCTTAATGAAAACAGAATCTTAACTGTGCAAGTGGAATTCACGTGACCTAGAGAAATTTCACAGAAAGTTTTCTTCTGTTTTTTATTGGAGGGTATTTCTTTTCCAACATATTCTTAGATGCATTCCCGAATGTCCTTTCTCAGTTTCCACAGAAAAAGTGATTTCAAACTGCTCAATCCAAAGAATGATTTAACTCTATGAGATGAATACACACATCACAAGGCAGTTGCTCCGAAAGCTTCTCTCCAGTTTTCATTGGAAGACGTTTCCTTTCTCACCACAAGCCTCCAGGCGCCACTTAATATCCCTTCAAAGATTCCTCAAAGACAGAGTTTCCAAACAGGGCAAGGTAGTGTAAGCTTTAACTCTCTAGAATGAATGCATATGTCATTGATCAGTTTCTTGGAATGCTTCTTTCTGGTTTTTATTTCCCATTATTTCACTTTTCGCCAGAGTCTTCAATGCACTGCAAAGTATCACTTTTTCAATTTTACAGGAACAGTGTTCAAACACGGCCTTATGAGAAAAGACTTATAACTCCCTGAGTGGAACGCACACATCACAATGCAGTTTCCAGAAAGATTCTCTCCAGTTTTTATCTGAAGATATTTCCTATTTCCCCACAGGCCTGATTGTGCTCCTGAAAGTCCCTTCGCGTATCCATCCATGATGCAGTTTCAAAACTGCGTAATAGAAAGGAAGTTTTATCTATGTGAGATGAATAGACATGTCTGTCACAAAAAAATTTCAAAGAAAGCTTCTTTCCAGTTTCTGTCTGAGGATATTTCCTTTTTCACCATTGCCTTCCATATAAACCTAAACGTCTCCTAGTAGCTTTTTCTCCAAAAGGGATTCCCCAGTCCTCTATGAGAAGATAAGTAAAACTCTTTGAGTGTAATACACACGTCACAAAGCAGCCTCTTGGAAATCTTCTCTCAAGTTACTATCTGAAGATATTTCCGTTTTCACCGTAAGCCTCAAAGCGCTCCTTAGTGTCCCTTAAATGACTAATCTAAAAGTATGCTAGAATACTGCTCAATGAAAACAGAAGCTTAACTGTGCGAATGGACTTCACATGACCTAGAGCAGTTTCACAGAACGTTTCCTTCTGGGTTTCAACGGAGGGTAATTCTATTTCAGCATATCGTTAACAGCTATCCCATATGTCCTTTCTCAGGTTCCACAGAAACAGTGATTTCAAACTGTTCAATCCAAAGAATGATTTAGCTCTATGAGATGAATACACACATCACAAAGCAGTTGCCCTGAAAATTTCTCTGCAGTATTCATCGGAAGACTTTTCCTTTCTCAACACAAGCCTCCGGGTGAAACATAATATCCCTTCACAGATTCCTCAAAGACAGAGTTTCCAAACTGGGCAATGTAGTGCAAGTTTTAACTCTCTGAAATGAATGCATACGTCAGAGAGCAGTTTCTTGGAACGCTTCTTTCTGGGTTTTCTTTCAGGATATCTTGGTTTACTCCATAGTCTTCCATGCACTGCAAAATATCACTTTTTCAGTTTTACAGGAACAGTATTCACACACCGCCTTATGAGAAAAGAGGTACAACTCCCTGAGTGGAAGGTACACATCACAAAGCAGTTTCTCAGAAATCTTTTCTCCGGTTTTTATCTGAAGATATCTCCTATTTCCCCACAAGCCTGAATGAGCTCCCAAATATCCCTTCGTGAATCCATCCATGATGCAGTTTCAAAACAGTGTAATAGAAACAAAGTTTTATTTATGTGAGTGGAATAGACATAACTGTCACGAAGGAGTTTCTTTTTTTTTTTTTAAATTATACTTTAAGTTCTAGGGTACATGTGCATAAC
>NW_016830113.1:0-1122 GCF_001698545.2 Rhinopithecus bieti
AAGCTCCCCGACTCATTGGACAGGGCTAGCATTCTGCCAGTGTCAAAACTGGGCAAGAATAACACCAGAAAGAAAATCGTGAACCAATCCCATTTATGAAGACAAATTGCAGGCTGGGCGTGGTGGCTAATGCCTGTAATCCCAGCACCCTGGGAGGCCAAGGCGGGTGGATTCCTTGAGGCCAGGAGTTGGAGACCACTCCAGCCAACATGGCGAAACCCCGTGTCTACTAAAAATGTAACTATTAGCTGGGCATGGTGGCATGCGCTTATAATCTCAGCTCTGGAGGCTGAGGTGGGAGAATCGCCTGAACCCAGGAGGTGGGTGAATTGAGATATCGCCAGTGCACTGTAGCCTGTGTGACAGAACAAGGCTGAAAGGAAAGGAAAGGAAAGGAAAGGAAAGGAAAGGAAAGGAAAGGAAAGGAAAGGAAAGGAAAGGAAAGGAAAGGAAAGGAAAACAACCCTAAATAAAGTATCATTAAATCAAATCCAGCAATGGTGAAAGCAAGAAAGAAGATATAATCAACGTTAATGGATTAAAGGCAGAAAAACCATCTGATCACATAAATAAATGCATAAAAAGCATTTGATAAAATGTAACACCTGCATTTAAAAAGAAAGAAAGAAAGAAAGAAAGAAAAAAAACCTCTAGCAAGTTAGGAATAGAACTTGATAAAGGACTTCTACTAGAAATCTACTAAAAGCATCATACTTAATGATGAAACCTTAGGATCGTTCCCTTAAATGTCTAGGACAAGACAAGCATTGTCCATTAATACCACTGCCATTCAACATTGTATTGGAACTCCTAGCCAAAGAGGAGAGGATTAAGAAAAAAAAGTATAGATATCAGATTTTTTTAAGCTGTAATTTTTTTCTTTTTTCTGGACAACAGGATCATCTAGCTAGAAAATCGAAGAGAATTATCTGTCAAGCTATTCTAGAACAAGCAAGAGTGAGTTAAACAAGGCAACCAAATCCAAGATAATTTTTTTTCCACTTTTTTTTTTTTTTGAGACGGAGTCTCACTCTGTCACCCAGGCTGGAGTGCAGTGGCACAATCTCAGCTCACTACAACCTCTGCCCCCCGGTTCAAGCAATTCTCCTGCCTCAGCCTCGC
>NW_016830114.1:0-1597 GCF_001698545.2 Rhinopithecus bieti
TTACCAGCTTTGGTCCTGGCCCGGCTGGCTTTGGCACTGTCATTGCCATGGGGGTTATCTTCATTGGTGAACCGCATGATCCTGTTATGACTCATCTTGAATCGGACATCACTAAAGAGGTTGGCACAGACCCACAGCACTTCACTGAGTGAGTAGTCAGATCCGTGGCCCATCAGGTCTTGGAAATGTTTTTGTCCCTGCTACCCCTTAAACTGGTCAAGCTCTAGAATTCGTTTTGCACCTGGATTATCCAGCTCCTGTAAGACGTAAATATTTTTAAAATTCACTGAATTTTTGTCTTTCTCAGTACCGTAGAACACCACAGCCAGGAGATCTCGATCACTGATTATGATCTTACTGATGTACACACTTTGGATACACTGGATGCTCATGTCAAAAGGTGTCAACTCATCTTCACTCTGAGACTCAAACATAGCCTTGGAGGCATCAATCAAAAATATCAAACTATTTCTTCCTGAATATTTATAGTCTCCGCTTGCTTCAAGGTTCTCTTCTTGTTCTTCTGCTTCTTCATCGCCCTCGGTTTTGTAATATGACTCCCACCCTGACATGTTGGCTACTGCTCACTTTGGCACAGGGAAGTGACCAACTTGGACAGAAGATGAGAACATAACATTTTCTAAGTAACATTTGGGTTAAAGAAGAAATCAAAAGAAAAAAGTTAAAATATGTACATTATACAAAAACCTGGGTGATGGTAATAAAGTAGAATTTAAGAGAAAGTTTTGTGAAAGTTGCCAGAATCAAAACGGAACCACTAATGTTAAAGAAACCCTGACAAGGCTGGCAGCCGTGGCTCATGCCTGTAATCTTAACACGTTGGGTGGCCAAGGTGGGCAGACCACTTGAGGCCAGGAGTTTCAGACCAGCCTAGACAAAACGGTGAAACTCCATCTCTACTTAAAAAAAAAAAAAAAAAAAAAAAGGGCTGGGTGTGGTTGCACACACCTGTAATCCCAGCCATTGGGAAGCTGAGGCACAAGAATCACTTAAACCCAGGAGGCAGAGGTTGCAGTGAGCTAAGATTGTCCTCCAGCCCGGGTGACAGAGTGAGACTCTATCTCAGAAAAACAACAACAACAACAACAACAGCAAAAATCCTGACAAATACAGCTGGGGAAAGCTAAGAAGGGAGAATTCTTATGCTTGTACACCTGATAACTATCACAAAAGACCTCAAAAACCACAATCTTGCATAAAGGCCATTGCAACATCATCCAAAAAATATTTCTGCAAGGACATTTACTCAGCAACTGCCTATCCAAACTCAAATTGGTGTCATCCTTTTTAGTGATCTTTGTAGCCAAAGATAATCATTTCAAAGCAATTTTGTAATCCTCTTCATTTTCTTTTAAAACCTTTGTCTTCCTTTACCTCCCTGAATATGCACGTAGTTTACTATGGCACATGTATTCCCATTGCAATACTTTATTCCCAAATAAATATCTTTTCTTTTAAAGACCCTCTCTCTGTTTGTTACTTAGGTGAAAAGCTTTTATCACTAAATACCTATATTGGAAAAGTGGAAGAATCCCAAATTATGATCTTAGGCTCCTCCTTAAGAAAATAGAAAAGG
>NW_016830115.1:0-2490 GCF_001698545.2 Rhinopithecus bieti
TGGATAGGAAGAGTCAATATTGTGAAAATGGCCATAGTGCCCAAAGTAACTTATAGATTCAATGCTATGCTATCCCCATCAAGCTACCACTGACTTTACAGAATTAGAAAAAACTACTTTAAACTTCATATGGAACCAAAAAAGAGCTCGCATTGCCAAGGCAATTCTATGCCAAAAGAACAAAGCTGGAAGCATCACGCTATCTGACTCCAAACTATACTACAAGGCTACAGTAACCAAAACAGCATGGTGGTGCTACCAAAACAGATATATAACAAATGGAACAGAGCAGGGGCCTCAGAAATAACACCACACGTCTACAACCATCTGATCTTTTACAAACCTGACACACACAAGCAATGGGGAAAAGATTCCCTATTTAATAAATGGTATTGGGAAAACTGGCTAGCCATATGCAGAAAACTGAAGCTGGACCCCTTCCTTACACCTTATACAAAAATCAACTCAAGATCAATTAAAGACTTAAATGTAAGACCTAAAACCATAAAAATCCTAGAAGAAAACCTGGGCAATATCATTCAGGACATAGGCATGGGCAAAGACGTTATGTCTAAAACACCAAAAGCAACAGCCACAAAAGCCAAAATTGTAAATTGGGATCTAATTAAACTAAAGAGCTTCTGCACAGCAAAAGAAACTCTCATCAGAGTCAACAGGCAACCTACAGAAAGGGAGAAACATTTTGCAATCTATCGATCTGACAAAGGGCTAATATCCAGAATCTACAAAGAACTTAGACAAATCTACAAGAAAAAAAGTAGACAACCCCATCAAAAAGTGGGAGAAGAATATGAACAGACATTTCTCAAAAGAAGACATTTATGCAGCCAACAAACGTATGAAAAAATGCTCATCAACACTGGTCATTAGAGAAATGCAAATCAAAACCACAATGAGATACCATCTCATGCCAGTTAGAAGGGTGATCATTAAGGTGTCAGGAAACAACAGATGCTAGAGAGGATGTGGAGAAGTAGGAATGTTTTTACACTGTCTAAATTAGTTCAACCATTGTGGAAAACAGTGTGGTGATTCCTCAAGAATCTAGACCTAGAAATACCATTTGACCCAGCAATCCCATTACTTGGTATACACCCAAAGATTATAAATCATTCTACTATAAAGACACATGCACACATATGTTTATTGCACCACCATTCACAATAGCAAAGACTTGGAATCAACCCAAATGTCCCTCAATGACAGACTGGATAAAGAAAATGTGGCACATATGCACCATGAAATACTATGCACTATTCACAGTAGCAAAGACTTGGGACCAACTGAAATGTTCATCAGTGATTATTATTATAATACAGATATTTCCTTCTATCTTAAGAAAGAATAAAAATATCCCCTAATGATATGTGGTATAATCTTTAGACCTGGGCTGAAGATTTTATTTAATGACAAAATATTCTGCCAAAAAATATTCTGTCTAAAGGGTTTGTTTCATGTGCAATTGGGAAATATTCTGTCAAAAAAGGTCTTTTCTCTGTGATTTCTTTTTTTTAATTATTTTAAGTTCAAGAGTACATGTGCAGGATGTGCAGATTTGTTACATAGGTTAAGATAGGGCATTTAGTAATGTCATACTGCTTTCCAAAACAATGTGTTGCACTGGTCACTGCACAGTGACCTTGTAAAGTTAAATGAAGTTTTAAAGCTCACACCGTAATTCCAGGTATTACTTTATTTTTGAGGGCTTTATTTTACAATGCTTTGTGTTTAAGCCAAATATATCCTCTATATACAGAAACTCTTATATATACTTGGCTGATTTTAGATATTTACTTGCTATAAGTTTACCAAGTTAATGTTGTTAATTTTCCTCACAAAAGCATATCTATAATACATTCTGACCATGAAAATCTTCTTAGCTAATAATTATGATTCATGAAAATGATGCTGTTCGCCTCAACTCTCATCTGCTGTTTTCTCTCATTATAAGCCATCTTTATCCTTTGGAGAGAGTAAAGGGAGAAATTTTATCCAATGCGTGGCACATATTTGCAGTTTTCTTACATTAATCTCAAGATAATGAAAATTTAAGAATGCGAAGATTCTTTCCTCCTGTCTGACTTTTCACATTATTTCCTGATAACATTTTTTAAACGAAATGCACGTAATAAAAAATTAACCATTTTAAAGGGTATAATTAAGTTGCATTTGTTATATTCTCCATGTTGTGTAATGATCACCTCTATCAAGTTTCAAAACATTTTGTCACCTCAAAAGAAAATCTCTTACCCATTAAGCATTTACTCCCATTCTTCCTTCTTCCCAGCCTCTGGCATTCACCAATCTGCTTTCTGTTGATGTTATGTCTTCTACTACTTCTCAAAATTAACACTTATGTTTAAGTATAAAATATTTATTCAGAATATGCTTAACATTTAAGTATATTCTTTTGCTATATAAAATTTGAAAGCTTCACCAGCATAAAATTAACATTTATATTTAACCTAC
>NW_016830116.1:0-1603 GCF_001698545.2 Rhinopithecus bieti
ATTGCCCAGGCTGGAATGCAGTGGCGTGATCTAGGCTCACTGTAAGCTCCGCTGCCTCCTGGGTTTCCGCCATTCTCCTGCCTCAGCCTCCCAAGTAGCTGGGACTACAGGCGCCCACCACCACGCCCAGATAATTTTTTGTATTTTTAGTAGAGACAGGGTTTCACTGTGTTAGCCAGGATGGTCTCGATCTCCTGATCTCGTGATCCACCCGCCTCAGCCTCCCCAAAGTGCTGGGATTACAGGCTTGAGCCACCGCGCCCGGCCAACTCCCAGATCTTGTATCAGACTCCATGAAAGGTATGCTTATAATTTGCTTTTAAAATGAAATTCTCAAGCACTAACAGTCTCAAAACAGTCTCAAAAAACCATACAGGCTGGGCACAGTGGCTCACGCTCAGCTACTTGGGAGGCTGAGGCAGGAGAATCACCTGAACCCAGAAGGCGGAGGTTGCAGTGTGCCGAGATCAAGGCACAGCACTCCAGCCTGGTGACACAGCAAGACTCCGTCTCAAAAAAGAAAAAAAATTCACATAGCATATATTCAGAAAAGCTATTTATTTTAGTGTTTTTGGAGACTATATTCGAAGGGCAGAGAGAAGCAAAGAAAAATGTGTAAGTTCTAAAGGCAGAAAATGTGTTGATTTCTGAGGTTAATTCAATTCAACATTATAGTATAAAAACTTTCAACATTCCTAAGACCTCAGTCTTAAATAGTTTAATTATACAAGCATTTCAAGTTGATTTAAAAAATAATGTTTGAATTTTCTTCTTTTTGATGGTAAAAAGCATCTATGAAAGAAACACATGGGTTCAAGATTTCTAAATGGACATTTTCTTTTTTTTTTTTTGAGATGGAGTCTCGCCCTGTAGCCCAGGCTGGAGTGCAGTGGCACCATCTTGGCTCACTGCAAGCTCCGCCTCCTGGGTTCACACCATTCTCCTGCTTCAGCCTCCCAAGTAGCTGGAACTACAGGCGCCCACCACCACACCCGGCTAATTTTTTTACATTTTTAGTAGAGACGGGGTTTCACTGTGTTAGCCAGGATGGTCTTGAGCTCCTGACCTCATGATTCACCCATCTCAGCCTCCCAAAGTGCTGGGATTACAGACATGAGCCACCGCCCCCGGCCCTAAATGGACATTTTTAAGAAATGTCAATAAAGGACAAACAGAGGAAATGGGAATTCTATACTACACAGTAGCATAATTCAGGCTAAGATTTTAGCACCAACAATAATAATAGTAATTAATAATGGCAATTAACATTCAATGAATATGCACTCTACCTGGTACTCTTCTAAATATTTTACATGTACTAGCTTATCCTCTCAGGAACACTGTGAAGAACAGTATTCCCATTTTCCATATAAGGCAGAGTTGTCAAGAAAGTGGCCCATGGCCTCACAAAGCTAGAAACTGGTAGGGTCAGGGCATAAGCCTGGAGCATGTGCTTTACAGCAATCTGCCCTGATGTCTCCCATAAGCTGGTGGTAATGTGGCTTGCCTGGGCTCTAGCTTTTTAAAAATATCAAATGTGTTTGCTATTCTACCCCACATACAGAGATATGATTAATCTTTATAAAAATCAGGTCAGGCCGGG
>NW_016830117.1:0-1602 GCF_001698545.2 Rhinopithecus bieti
GAGCCACCGCGCCCGGCCCATTTCTCATACATTTAATGGGAATAACAATACTTCACAGAACTGAAGTGAGACGAAAGAAGTATGGGAAGGTTTAATACAATGCCTAGTGGATAATAAATGATAGGTAGCTCTCATGATAAACGTTGTCTTGTTTGTATAACAAATAATTAAGACTAAAATAGGGCTTGACAAGCTTTTTCTACAAAGAGCAAGACTATATTTTAGGGTTTTCAGACCATACAGTTTCTGTAATAACAACTTTTTTGTTGTAGCACAAAAGTAGCCATAGACAATAAGGAATGCTTGTGTGTGGCTGTGTTTCAAAAAACTCTATTTATAAAAATGGGAGATACAGCAGATTTGGCCCAGGGAGTATAGTTTGCCTGACTCTGGGCTAAAGTGGCAGGCAAATTATTTTTAAGACAATCAGTGTTACAGCATTATATTTCTAGAAGAATTATCTCCAAAGAAAAATTGCATAGTAAATTTATTGCCACAGGCAATTCCAAATGTCCCTGTTTGGTAGGCAAACTTCATGAATTCTAAATCACGTTCACTCACAAGTTATTCTTTGTATGAGATGACATTTGCCACTTTATTGTTTAATCTGTTAGCCACTTTTGATGACTAAATTGCAAGTGGAATTAGCAGCTGTTCAAATCACATGCTAAAGTATATCAGGAAAATCTGGGGTTCAGAAGATCAATTTCAAGGGCATTTCACTGTAGATTGAAATCCACAAGGAAGTACCACACACATTTTCCAGATAAGAGAAATCTTTGATGTTAAGCCTTTCTGATAGTATATAAAATTTGTTAGAGTCTGCCTTTGTTGAAAATATGAAAGTCTCAAATATTTAAATGATGTAGTACAATTAATAAAGTTATGTTAATCTGCTTAAGATTTGTACAACAGTTTTAACCATACCATTCTTTTTCTTGGTATTCACTTTATTTTCAGGTCTTATGAGAAGTTTTTGTGCTATCAGTTTTAGTTTTATGTGATCACATTGAATTCTGTTCAAGCTGTGAAGAAACAAGGTTCAACAGAAACTAAATTCAATCATTTTTAGATACATACACAGCCAAGAACTATGTAAAATTTTTAAAAATGAAATGACTATGATTTATCATTCACTGATTTAAGATCTTTATTAAATTTAATAAATGATAGGTAGCTCTCATCATGATAAATGTTGATCTCATACTCAGATCTCATACTCAGATCTAAACCTCATGGAGTGAGAACTATGGTGCTGAATCATCTTTATTTTAGGGAGATTACTTTCTCTACTGCAGAGTAGAATCTGATGGAGTGCAACATTGCTGAGTTTTCTTGCCAGAAGCTATTCTCAAATCAAGGACAATAACATATTTTCTGTGATTAATCATAAGCTTAATTGCTCACTTCAAAACTTCAAAACTTTAATTTGTCTATAAAATCTCCTTTTACTTTATGTCATGATACAAAAATTTCATGTGTTTTCTTTGTTATTACCCTTATATTACCACAGGAGTCCAGAGACTTGTGGTAGCTACCTTACTTTCCTCCATGTAGATATGTTGGGCAGCAGTGACACTTCAGTACTGTGCTGATTCCCCC
>NW_016830118.1:0-669 GCF_001698545.2 Rhinopithecus bieti
TTTTGTGTCAATTGCTTCCCTGGAGAAAGAAGGGAGAAAATCTTTTTCCATCTCCTGCTTCACACCAGACCAGTGTTTCTGGAGAGGGACTTTGGGAGAAACTGGCATCATTAGATGTCCCAAAGCCAAAGGCCCTTTTTCATTTTCATCTGTCCATAAAGAAAAGAATTATAAAAAGGCAATCAGGTAGTGTCCTACAAAATCAAATAGAAGGTATTTTCATCATCATCTTGCAAATCACAACACCCACTTCCTTGGGTGTCCCAGGGTCAGACCCTGAAATAAGAACAGAAGGGCAAGGGGTGTGAGTGGAAGATGATCCCTGGACATGCCAGTGGGGTGGGGAAGCAAAACCAGATGCGTCAAGGACTAAAAGGAGGAGCTGCCGGAAGCAAAAGGGCTGAGTGAACAGAAGGCACGGCTGCAAGGGGACTCATAGGAAGGCTCCACAGCACCTGCCTGAGTATCAGCAACCTGATGCTCTAGGGCTCTGGGGCTGACAGTGAAAACTGCTCTTGGGCATCCTTCATGGCTGCTTTAAAACTTAGGACCTGCTGCACTGGCAGAGCAACCTCCTGACAAAGAACTTGGAAACAATTAGTACAGGTACTTGCAGTTGGATTCAGCCACTGGAGATACAAGTTTGGCAAAGTTGGGGATGGTCCCAAG
>NW_016830119.1:0-977 GCF_001698545.2 Rhinopithecus bieti
TCTCAGAAGAGAGATGAAATAAATATTTGATTGCTTAAAGTAGAAAGTCCATAGTTAGAGGTTAGTTGGTGGTTTCTGAATAGTTAAGCTTAAGATTTTATATTTTTATTTTTTATTTTAAGTTCAGGGGTACATGTGCAAGTTTTTTACTGAGATAAATTAATGTCACAAGAGTTTGTTATACAGATTATTTTGTCACCCAGGTGTACCTACTACCTATTAACTAGCACCCATTAGTTATTCTTCCTGATCCTCTCCCTTCTCCCACTCTCCACCCTCAGGTAGGTCTCAAGTGTGTGTTGTTCCCCTCTATGTCCATGTGTTCTCATCATTTAGCTCCCACTTACAAGGGAGAACATGCAGTATTTGGTTTCCTGTTCCTGTTTTCGGTTGCTAAGGATAATGGCCTCCAGCTCCATCCATGTCCCTGCAAAGGACATAATCTCATTCTTTTTTATGGCTGCATAGTATTCCATGGTATATACATACTACATTTTCTTTATCCAGTCTGTCATTGATAGACATTTAGGTTGATTCCATGTCTTTGGTATTGTGATGTGATATGTCTGCATGTGTCTTTATAATAGAACGATTTATATTCCCTTGGGTATATACCTGGTAATGGGATTGCTGGGTTGAATGGTACTTCTGTTTTTAGCTCTTTGATGAATCACTACACTGCTTTCCACATGGTTGAGCTAATTTACATTCCCACCAGCAGTGTATAAACATTCACTTTCTTCTGCAATCTCGCCAGCATCTGTTATTTTTTGACTTTTTTATGATAGCCATTCTGACTGGTGTGAAATGGTATCTCACTGTGGCTTTGATTTGCATTTCCCTAATCATAAGTGATGCTGAGCATTTTTTCATATGCTTGTTGGCTGTATGTATGTCTTCTTTTGAAAAGTGCCTGTTCATGTCCTTTGCCCACTTTTAATAGGGTTGTTTGTTTTTTTTTTTTTCTTGTAAATTTG
>NW_016830119.1:4370-7599 GCF_001698545.2 Rhinopithecus bieti
TAATCCTTTGGGTATATACCCAGTAGTGGGATGGCTGGGTCATATGGTACATCTAGTTCTAGATCCTTGAGGAATTGCCATACTGTTTTCCATAATGGTTGAACTAGTTTACAATCCCACCAACAGTGTAAAAGTGTTCCTATTTCTCCACATCCTCTCCAACACCTGTTGTTTCCTGACTTCTTAATGATTGCCATTCTAACTGGTGTGAGATGGTATCTCATTGTGGTTTTGATTTGCATTTCTCTGATGGCGAGTGACGATGAGCATTTTTTCATGTGTCTGTTGGCTGTATGAATAAGGCAGGCCTGGTGGCTCACGCCTATAATCCGATCACTTTGGGAAACCAAAGTGGGAGGATCCCTTGAGCTCAGAAGTTTGAGACCAGCTTGGGCAACATAGTGAGACTCCATCTCTATTCTAAAAAAGAAAGAAGAAAAAAGAGAAGGAAGCAAATAGATTAAAAGTAAAAGAATGTAAGTAATACATCATGCAAACAGCAACCACAATAAATTTGGAGTGACCATACTAATATGAGACAAAATGGATATTAAAAAACATTACTAGAGATATATAGGCACATTTAATGACAAAAGGGTCAACCAATAATGAATATATCACAATTATAAACATATATGCCTAAACAACAGAGCTGCCAAATACATGATGCAAAACTGGCAGAATTGAAGGGAGAAATAGACAATCCACTGACAAGCTGGAAACTTCAAGACCACTCTTTCAATAATGGATAGAACAACTACATAGAAGATCAACAACAGGGAAATAGAGGACTTCAACACAAAGTAGTAATAACGAACATCTGTAAAACACTCCATCCCCAAACAGCAGACTATACATTTTTCCAAAGTGTACATCAAACATTCTCCAAGACAGACAATATTCTAGGCCATAAAACAAGCTTCAATAAATTTGGAAGAATGGAAATCATATAAGGCATGTTCTCCATCATAATGGAGTAAAATTAGAAACTAATAACAGAGACAACTTTGGGAAATTCAGAAATATGGGAACCTAAAGGAAACAGAAGAAAGGATATAATAAGGATTAGAGGTGAAAATAATAAAACAGAGAATAGGAAAATATTAGAAAAATATCACCAAAATCAAAAGTTGGTTATTTGAAAAAATTAATAAACTTGACAAACCTTTAGTGAGACTAACCAAGAAAAAAATGAGAAAACTCAAATTAATAAATTCAGGAAAAAAAGAGGAGACATTACTACTGACTTTATGAAAATAAAAAGAATTATAAGGGAATATTATGAACAATCATAAACTGTATGCCAACACAATAAATGCCTTGGGTGAAATAGACAAATTATTAGAATGATACAAACTCTCAAAACTGACTAAAAAAGAAATTAAATCTAAATAGATCTATAACAAGGGATTGAATAAGTAATGAAAAACCTTGCCACAAAGAAAAGTCCAGGATTAGATGGTTTCACTGGTGAATTCTAGCAAACATTTAAAGAATAATACAATTCTTCAAAAGCTCTTTCAAAAAGTAGAAGAGGAAGAAGCACTTCCCAACTCATTCCATGAGGCCAGTATTTCTGTGCTACCAAAGTTAGGCACATATATTAGAAGAAAAGAAAATTATAGACCAATAGCTGTTATGAATATGGATGTAAAAATCCCCATAAAATACTAGCAAACTGAACCCAGGAATGTATAAAAGGATTTATATGTATATATTAGATATATGTATATATTATAATACTTTATACATCACAATCAAGTTAGATTTATTATAGGAATGCAAGCTTGATTAACCTTTGAAAATCAATGCAATAGACCACATCAATAGAATTAAGGACAAAAACCATATGATCATCATAATAGGCACAGATAAAGCATTTGGGAAATTAAATATCCCTTCATGATAAAACCAACAACAAACTAAGACTAGAAGGAAAGGTCCTAAACCTAATAAAAGACACCAATGAAAAACCCACAGCGACTATCACACTTAATGATGAAAGACTGAATGTTTCCCCACGCCCCTGCCAAAATCAGTAACAAGAGAAGGATGTCTGTTTTCATCTCATCTTTTCAAAATTCTAGTAGAGGTTATAACCAAGGTAATTAGGTAAGAAAAAGAAAATAAAAGGCATCCGGATTGGAAAGGAAGAGATGAAATTATTTCTATTTGTAGATAACATAATCTTGTATATAGAAAACCCCAAGGAATGCACTAAAAAACACTATTGGACCTAATAAATGAGTCCAGCAATGTTGCAGAATATAAGATCAATATACAAAAATCAATTACATTTATATAAAGTAGCCATGAGCAAACAAAATGAAATTAAGTAAAGCAATTCTATTTATAATAGCATCAAAACAGTAAAATGCTTAAAAGAATACTTTAAAAAATGTAAAACACTCTGAAAACTACAAAACAATGCTTAAAATAAAGACCTAAGTAAATGCAACAATATCTCATGTTCAGGGACCTAAAACTTACTATTGTTAAGATGGTAATATTCCCTAACTAATCTATAGATTAAATGCAGCCTCTGTCAAAGTGTCAGCTTCATTCTTTGCAGAAATTAATAAATTGATCTTAAAATTTATATGGAAATGCAGAGGACCTAGAATAGCCAAAACAATCTTGAAAACAATCTGAAAAAGAAAAAAATAGAAGACATGCTTCCCAATTTCAAGATTTACTAAAAACTACAGTAATCAAGAATGTGTGGTACTGGTACAAGGACAGAGATACATAAACACCAATGGATTAGAACTGAGAGCCCAGAAGTAAACCCTTCAACTTATTATAGTCACCTGATTTTCATCAAGGGTGCCAAGACAATTAAGTAGGGGAAAAAAGAGTCTACAAAAAATGCTGCTAGGACAACTGGATATCTACATGCAAAAGAATGAAGCTGGATACGCATCTCACACCACATGCAAATATTAACACAGAATAAATTTAAAAACTTAAATGTAAGAACTAAGACTATAAAACTCTTAGAAAAAAGCCTAGGCGGCAAGATGGCCGAATAAGAACAGCTCCAGTCTCCAACTCCCAGGGCGAGCGACACAGAAGACCGGTGATTTCTGCATCTTCAACTGAGGTAGTGGGGTCATCTCACTAGGGAGTGTTGGACAATCGGTGCTGGTCAACTACTGCAGCCTGACCAGCGAGAGCTGAAGCAGGACAGACTGCCTGCTCAAGTGGGTCCCTGACCCCTGAGTAGCCA
>NW_016830120.1:0-1598 GCF_001698545.2 Rhinopithecus bieti
CACAAAGTAGTTTCTCAGAAAGATTCTTTCTGGTTGTAATCTGAAAATATTTCCTTTATCACAATGGGCTTCAGTGTGATTAAAAAAAAATCCTTTCTCAGATTTCTCAAAAACAGTGCCACCAAATTTCTCCATGAAAAGAATCGAGTAATATTGTGAGATGAATTCACAAATCACAAAGCAGTTTCTCAGAAAGCTTCTTTCTATTTTTTGTCTGAGGATATTTCCTTTTTCACCATAGGTCTCAATACGCTCCTGAATATCCCTTTTTAGATTCCATGACAATAGTGTTAGAAAAGTGTTCCATGAAAAGAAAGGTGTATATCTGTAACATGAATTCACACATCACAACACTGTTTTCAGAAAGCTTCTTTTGTTTTATTTTGACGATATTTCCTTTCTCATTGGAGACTTCAATGCACTCCCAAATATCCTATTGTAGATTCCACAAAAACAGTATTAGCAAACTGCTCCAAGAACAGAGTCTTGTAAATCTGTGAGATGAATTCACATGTCACAAAGCAGTTTTCAGAAAGCTTCTTTCTAGTTTTATCTGAGGATATTTCCTTTTACAATATAGGCTACAATGCTATTCAAAGTATCCCTTTTCAGAATCCCCAAAAAGAATGCTACCAAACTGCTCTATGGAAAGAGTGGTGTAAATCTGTGAGTTGAATTCACACATCCAAAGCTGTTTCTCTGGTAGATTTTTTATAGTTTTTAACTGAGGATATTTCCTTTTCACCATATTCCTCAATGTGCTCTGGAATATACCACTGCAGATTCCACGAAAAACCTGTTAGCAAGCTTCTCAATGAAAAGAATGGTGTGGCCAGGTGCAGTGGCTCAAACCTGTAATCCCAGCACTTTGGAAGGCCAAGGCAGGCGGATCAAAAGATCAGGAGATTGAGACCATCCTGGCTAAAACAGTGAAACCCCTTCTCTACTAAAAATACAAAAAATATTAACTGGGTGCACTGGTGGGTGCCTGTAGTCTCAGCTACTCAGGAGGCTGAGGCAGGATAATGGCATGATCCCGGGAGGTGGAGCATGCAGTAAGCCGAGATTGTGCCACTGCACGCCAGCCAGGGGGACAGAGTGAGACTCCGTCTCAAAAAAAAAAAGAAAAGTAAACAATGGTGTAACTCTGTAAGATGAATTCACACATCACAAAGCAGTTTCATAGAAAGCTTATTATTGTTTTTTATCTGAGAATATTTCGTTTGTCACCATAGGCTTCAATACTCTCCAAAACATCCTATTGAAGATTCCATGAAAACAGTGTTATCAAACTGCTCAATTAAATGAATGGTATAACTCTGCATGATGAATTCTCACATCACGGTGCACTTTCTCAGAAATATTCTTTCCAGTTTTTATCTGAGGATATTTCCTTTTTCAGTATCAGCCTCAATGTGCTCCCAAATATCCCTTTGCAGATTCCACGAAACCAGGGTTATCAAACTTCTCCATGAAAAGAAAGGTGTAACACCATGAGGTGAATTCACACATCACAAAGAACTTTCTCAGAAAGCTTCTTTCTAGTTTTTATCTGAGGATATTTCCTTTGTCATGATAGTCTTCAATTCGATCCAATA
>NW_016830121.1:0-28625 GCF_001698545.2 Rhinopithecus bieti
TTAATAAGTACAAGACAGGATGTCTCATCGACAGGAAAGAGAAATTTAGATAGAACATTCAAGCTCAAAGACAGATCCACTAGTTATTTATCACACAAGCGTGAACAAAGAGAAATGCCAGCAAATAATAAGTAATACTAAAATTCAATTAGCCTTGGAGTCTGTTAAGGTTCTTTCTCAATTAAGTCCTCTACCTGGTGGTGCCTAGTATTCAAGCATTTGTAAGTGAATTAATGAATGAATGAATGAATGAATGAGCAAGCAGTTCATGTGTATGCCAAATGTAGTTCTGAGCAGCCCCACAGCCCTAGGTATTAACAGCCTGTAGGATAATTTATATTTATTAAGCTATTTAAACGCACATTACTGAAAGTAATTTATTATTATCTTTACTTTTTAGGAGAGAAATCCAAGGTTAAGAAATATGTTCAGATTATATGCTGCCTAATAAATTCAAAATTTGGATTAAACCCAGTTCCGACTGTTTTCAAAAGTCATGCTACTATAATTCTACCAAGATACTTCTGTGATTTCCCAGTAGCTAAGCATGATTTGATGCTGTTCCTGGTGCATTATTTTCTCTAATGACTCAAGATTCCAAGCAGAACTTTGGGCATTTTATGTATGCTACAAGACATAAAGCCTAAGTATCTGGGGAAGAGAATGTAGAGCTGCTATTAACAAGGACTTCCAGGCAGATGAATTAAACCAGTTCTTCAAAATGGGTATAATTGATTTTGTGCTGCAATACAGTTGGACATGATTTACAAGTAAGTGACTTTAATGACCATAAATAATTAATACTTTCACATACAGTCTCACAAAATATTTCAGTAGTTAGCTGTTGGGGGGAAAGTAGGAAATTCAATGGGCAGAAGGCTTTGAAGCCAATAGATTCAGTTGCCTAATTCCAACAGTTCTCTATTTAAATGTCACCTCCTAGCCAGGTTACAGCTATGGAGATGCACAAACTATTAAGGCTTCTTTCCCCTGTCTGTCCCCAAATCTCATACATGCAGAATGCTGAGTGGTCAGACCCAAATGGTTTGCCCCCTGTTGGCTGAAATTGTAACATGTAGGAATTAATTTTGTTTAATAAGTAAGTATCCCTCATAAGGTAGGAGCTATCAGGTAGTTAGAACTTAGAAAAGATTCATTGAAGCAGCTCCATCCGAACGCCTTGTTGGGATGCATACACTGTATATATGGTAGTTCTAATGGATAAAGAAGAATGTATGACATTTAGGGAGAGAAGGGCAGAGCAAGAGGATGTGACACAAGGGAAGTAGCCAGAGAGCAATCAGAAGTTGAGGGGCTCTAGGTTTCTTCTCCAACTCTGGCAATGGCATCAGTCTTGCATAAGCATTAATGCTAAAGCAGGAGAATTAATTTAGTATAAAAATAACTATAATGGCATTGTTTAGGTGAGAATATATGTATACTGGGTTGGAGTCAAGTAACTAGTGTGCTGCCCAGATAATAGGCCCTTCAGGTCTCACTCTCAAGGGCAG
This sequence comes from Rhinopithecus bieti, assembly GCF_001698545.2. Taxonomy (NCBI): domain Eukaryota; kingdom Metazoa; phylum Chordata; class Mammalia; order Primates; family Cercopithecidae; genus Rhinopithecus; species Rhinopithecus bieti. The sequence continues at coordinate 1,512 of NW_016830121.1, forward strand.
CAGTTGGGGAAATGAGCTGTTTCTAGGGCAGCTGGAGCCTTGATGTGATGGGCATTGGACTACACTAAGCTACAGCATGGGCTTTGCAGTCGGGAAAATATGGCTCTGCTGGTTTAACTGCTATGTAATCTCAGTTAGGCAAGTTAGCATCTCTGAAAGTTTCAATTCCCTTCCTGTGGGGGAAAAAAAAAAGGAATACTTTCATTTGTCATACCCATTATACTGTTAAATCTGTGAAAGGCTTAGCAGAGTTTCATACTCATAGCATGTGCCTAAGGAGAGAGAATTGGCTAATTCAAACTATTATAAGCACATTACAATTATAATACACTAATGAAGTATAAGAGTAAGCTAGTCGTTCATAAATTCTTTGACTTTTTGCCATGTAAAGTTATAAGCCAGATCTGAGAATTGTCCTGAGAGATAACTCAGCATGCTGTGTAAGTTAAACAAATTGGTAGAGGTTGATAATCTCCCTGAAAAAAAGGATTCCTAAGCACCATAGGTGAGAAGGGCAGTGTAAATGTCAGTCATGCTCCTAGAGCAGTAGGCCCCAGAAGGATTAGGATGTTACAGTCTCTTTCCTTGATATTACTCAACAACATCCAAAACGTCTACCAAAGCTGGGAGTCTGAATGCTTCTACCAATGGCCATCTTAAAAGTCTTGCCAGCAGCTCTCCTGGGGACCCATGTTTCACCCAAGTAACTGGGAGTTAATTACATGGGTGTAAAAGGTGAAAGGCCATCTTAAAAGTCTTGCCAGCAGCGCTCCTGAGGACCTAAGTTTCACGAAGTCACTGGGAGTTAATTACATTGGTGTAAAAGGTGAAAGGCAGTTTATCTTTAAATTATATTTTGCTGGGTGCAACAATCTCATTAAAGGTTCAAAGTGTGGTTGTCATCAAAATACAATGTATATGTGTCCTAATCATGGTTTCTGTAGCAGAAACTCAACTCTGCAAAGTGTCCTTTCCCTTGTTCTAATTTTAATATCAAAAAATAGAATTTTGATTGGTTTTCTTTAACAGATATTAAAAACAATTCTTCAAGCTCTGGTCATTAGCAACCTAAGAAAGTTAATAGTAGCTGTCAATATTCCTCCAATGTGTTTTATCCTCAAACCCTATTACATACTGTGGTTGTGAGGGAAGAAATGTGATTTTACCTAATAATAGAGGCACTGCCAGGAAAATAGAAAAGTTAAGCTAGTTCTCTCTACAAAGATCAATGATAAAATCTTAACTTCAAAATTGCCTAAGAAGAGACTTCTTGGTCATTGTAAGGAGAGGAAAATTTATACAACTATGAAAAATAGTATCAAGAACTCATAAGTATCCTCCCTATTTTGTATATTTAATTTCATCCTCCAGGAAAGTCCCACTGTAATCTACTGTTATTAAAGTTATTTTCTTTCTAGAATTTGCTAGTAACTATTCCACATCTAGTGAAAACAGGATTCTTCTATGCCAGATTTGTGTACAAACTCTCTGAAAATCTTAGCATAAAATAAGGCATTCACCAGCAACATTTCTGGAGTGCTTGCTCCTCCATGAGGTTTTGTAAGAGACCATCTAGAATTCATAAATTCAGTGTTAAAGAATATCTTTACTGGGTTGCTCTCTATCAAGTCAAAATGCAAAGTGCTACATTTACTTCCATAGGAAGTATATTTGGTAAAAAATATGACACATTATTTGTAAGTTCCTAATGGATTAGTCAAAATCTTTCTATGACAGCAAGGATTTTAATTAGTCATACATTTGTAATTTCAGTTAGTCATACATTTTGTAAATAAAAACAGAAGTGACCCTCTCAGTTTTAATTCTGAAGAGAGTGGATCATTAGATAATTTTTAAACATCTGTACAGTAGGCAGGAGTAAAAGATGTGGAAAGGAGTGCAACCTTTCTATTGTTCCAGGTGAACCAATAATTAAGCATTTTTTAGACCAGACTAACATTTCTTTTCACAAAGTAAGTTGATAAGGATGCTGGAAAACCTCTAAGCATGAAGTCACATTAATTAGAAAATGTTTAATGGTATATACCTTTTCAACTCTTTCAGTGCACCTCTTCAAACCCCAGCTAGGAATGTTACATGAGTACTCTGATGCAAAACTAAGGCACTGGAAAAACCAGCCACAGTTTCTCCTTTAGTTGAACACTGGGAGATAGATCCAAAGTCCTGAGACACAAGGAAAGAACTCACTCAGCAAGACTAAATCAAAAAGATATTAGCATTATGGATGTGTCTAGTAGCCATTTAATAAAGAGAGCCTTTGGGGAATAACAAATAATCCATCTAGCTATTAAGGTTCACCAAAATACAATATATTATAAATTCATTCCCTGTGAAGCCGTGACAGTTGGCTGATTCTGTTACTTCCAGAAGAAAGCTATTGAACAACTGAAGACATAGCACAATCTATGAAAAATGAGGAACTTTCAAAGTGTGAAGAAAGGAATGAATGGACGGATGAGCGAATGCTAAAGACTAGGATTTCTCCCTTTTTCTTCTCCCAAACATTGAAGTTGGACCAATGCAGAAACTAACCAGACTTTCTTTAAGTACACTAGACTCTTTACCTGTTTAACAGTGTTCAGAGGGTTCCAGAACACTGAAGATTTAATGGTTGTGATCTGAGACACACTGGGAATTTCAGTGTGTCTACACCTACACCTAATTTGTCTCTGAAACCATCCTGACATAAAAACTAAAATACTTATTCATGAAGCTACTTCTTTCATTTAAGGTTTGATCACCAAGTCATCAAAGTAAATATACACATATTCCTTGAAAAAGAATACACAATAGCATCCACTAATAGAATCATTTATTATCCATGTCTCAAATTAATAGAGATAAAGATTGGCTTTTGAAGGAATGGAAATGGGCAAGAGTATTTTGGGAGTTAGTGGCAGTACCCATAAATACATGAACTAATAGCTGAAGAGAAAGGGATATGGATAGATCCTGACATGTTCTGGGAAGCCAGAGGGCTGTACCAGGCCCTTTAGATTTGGATTGAAGAGAAGCAGACAAATAAGAGGAAAGTCCTAGACAAGTTTTGCTTATTTTTACCTAAGAAGGGATGGTATCAGGTAGTGAGGCAGAAGCCAGGGCAGAGTAAAACACAATTCTCTCCCTAGCTTTCTTTCCAGCCTAATGCAAAGTTTCTCTTCTTTTCTCTCTACTGAGAAAGCTGCTACTAGCCCCAACATGTTTTCATACAACAATCTATTTCCTACATTGAGTTATTGCTTTGTGTCATGAATTATTTTGAGGATTTTATATGCCTTATTTAATGGTCCAACAAACCTCAGAAATTATTGCTTTTAAGAATTAGATAATAGTGTGAGTATACTATTTGATAGATGAAGAAATTGAGAAGGCTATCCCATACCTCAGAGGTTTCTTGTGCAAATTAAATAAGATGAAGCATTAAGAGAAATGTTCAATCAATGTCATTTCCCTCCGTTTTCTTCACCTTCACTCCTGCTACTGTCCTTGATTGGGAAGTCCATCACCCTGCTGCTTACCAAGTAGGCTAATTCCTGGATAGCACAGATTTTTATTCTCAAATTAGTTCTATTTTTTTACCCTCTTTAGTTAAAAATTACAGCAGACCTTCAATTTCACTTCTTGATAACAATGTTTGCTACTACTAGAAAATTGCTTAGCCTGAGAAAACTAAATCTGAAGCATCTTTAACTATCTTCCTTCCTAATTATAAAATTTCACTGACTCCTTTTGTGTCCTGGGATGTTCTTGGAATATGAAATTATATTACAGAAGACCTATCATGAGAAAGATAAACCATCATGAAATAATGCTGAGCCCCAGTTGCCCACTGTTTAGCACGTGCCCGGTACCTTTTAGGCATTCCACAAATACATTTTTAGAGAATGAAAGAATTAAAGGACTCTATCACATTTTAAATCAAAGAAAATATTTTAACATTCTTTGAGTCTATAATTCTGTCACAAATCAAACATTACATAAAGTTCAGAGGCAACTATGGCTAGTTTCAAGTCTGCTATCTGTCATTAATTTTCTGATGAATTTTTTAGAGTACTGGGAAATCTCAAGAAAAATATTTTCAGAAAGTGGGTTCTGCTGATGTTTTATTTGAAGATAGCTGAAACTTCGAAGATAATGTAACCAAATGAGAGAACTGAAGACTCCTTCTCAATACAATAGCTTCTCTTCTAGTCCATTCAGACTGTTTCTTCCCTGGGTAAAGACCTCAGTCACCTCAACATTAAAGTGTGTTGATTGTGCAGAGGCTGCTATCGTTTTACATTCAATGGAGACTGCAAATAAATCTAGCATATGCTGACTAATTCTTCTGGCAGATACCGGCTTTTAACATGCATGAGATATTCCCACTGTCATTTGCCTGAAGGGCATCAGAGGGAGAGAGGGAAATGTATTTCCTCAGAGTGAGCTTAGTCTAAGTTCTCATATAATCAATATCATTATATTTTGCTGGGTTCGAGGCACAAGGAAATATGAGGAAAAATAATAAAAAATTTTAAAGTCCATCAGCATTCACCTCCACATTTTAACCAACATCAAAGTGTAATGGTTCAGATGCAGTCAGATGCAGTACTGACTAGAATTCAATACCCTAAATAATCAGACATCTTCTAACAGGATAGATCCAGTGTGGATAGTTTCACTGAATTCTACCTCTCTTAGCATCTTCTTGCTGATATAACCACATATGACCACTACAGAACTTGGACAGCTCACCATTACTCACCTTCTACACAAAGAAACCAGAGTCATTGCTTGTGTTCACTGGTTGTCTCATTAATTACCAACAACAAATTCTAGTCACGTGTTTAGCTAACCTAACCTAATAAGTAGTCCACTCAAGTTGTTAGAGAGAAAAGCAAATGTGAATATAAAAATATAAACTTTTTTAATTCTAAAAGATTATTTTATGCTATATTAGCATCACCTAACAAACAAAATCTAGAAACACTTAATTTTTTAAAAGCAGTAGAAGAAAATCTTACCTAAGAAAAACAACAGTGGGGATAATGATCACAAGGTATACCTCAGAGTCTCCAGAAATTCAATACTGATAAGTTACCCAAAAAAAATGTTAATGATAACATATTCTGCAAGCAGCAGATACTTGTAAATATGTAATTTCATTTCATTACTCTGTGAGACTAGCATGAAAATGAGCAATAAAAGTACAGAGACTGGAAGAAGCAGAGGGAAAACGGAAATAAAGAACATAGATAAGAATAAAACATAGCCAGAGAGAATAATAAACCAGGCAAGGAAGGTAGAAAGAGAGACAGGAAAAAAAGAAGAACCTCACTGAGCAGATGATATGTGTAATGCAAATCTTGGTTTATAGCTTCTATTTCTTCTATTCTGTGGTCAATGCCCACAGTTCTATGGCCCATAAATGTTTAAAACCCATCTCAGGATTTTTGCAAATGTTAGAGGTGAAGGGGAGGGAAAGGTTTCATTGATTCCAGCTTTGAATGTCTCTGATAGAATTCTCAAACCACCATGATATTTTACCTTTCTTAGGTAGCTTGATGTTTTTGCTCAGATATCCAACATTTCTTTCCCTTTAAAGTTCTATGATAAGTAAAAACTAATTTGTAGAAAATTGATCTCCTGCAGGTTGGCCTCACAGAAAAAGTATCACCCTCTTAAAAAGTTGCTTGGAACTCAGCCATTAGCAGTGCTTATGAAAATCAATCTTGGTCAAGTTCAAGGTTAGGAGCTTAGTGCCCTAATCACATCAGAGTGAGTACAATACTCCCCTTCTCCATCCTTGAAAGGTGAGGTAATTAATTATGATACTAGCTCACTATGTCATAGAGGCACAAGCAGCAAGGCATGGACCCAAAGCCTCCTTTGTGCCAGGGGAACATCTGGAGCTCCCCTGACTATGATTGCTAAATTGGCAGATTAGGATTGGAGCCAAGACTTTACTAGGTTCTATCCAAACTCCTGATCAATCAGAAAATGGACCAGAGCTTCCTTACTCCCCAGTCAAAGGGTTAATCCTCCGGGAATCTGACATCCAGCTCTACCAGATCTTTGTGCACACCCTGAGGACACATGATCTCTCCTATCTCCCTGAGTTTCCCCCCAATACACACCACTCCACAAAATCTGATGTGGGTGCTTCCTGGTTATGTGACATTGTTTGCACAAGGGTCAGGGACTTTACAAAATATATCTTGTTGTTGAAATGTTTCCCAGATTTTAACAAGATAGACTATTAAGGCTGTGAAGCCATTTGAACTTAATACTCTATCTATACCACCTGCTCTATCCCCCACCCACCCGTGAAAAGTTACTAGAACATGCAATTATTAGAACTAAAATCAGCCTAAACATTAAACACACAGTGCCTCTTCACTCACATAGCACCTTCTCTTGGTTATATGTCTGGGCCATACTTTTTTGAATGACTGGCCTATGCTCTCTAATTCCAAAGCACTTCTCATGGCACCACAGAGAGAGGGCTAGAGGAATGTCATAGAGGCCAGTCATGCATTTAATCTCCAGCTATAAAATAATTTTGACTTCTTCCAGATATCAGATTGCTTATTTTCCTGCAGTCAGCCACTGGTTACAAAGTATTTAAAACAAACAAAACAAAAAACAGCAAAGAATGTCCACTGATGATCGTAGGTAATCCGCATATATAATTTTCTGCAGAGCAATCAAAATGCCATCATCACTGTTTGGGGATTGAGATATATTGACAAATAAAATGGATGTCCCACACTGAAGAAGTAATATGAGTTCTGCTTAAGGAAGAAAATACCGATTCCTACAATTATAACCCATCACTCTAATAGCCTCTTGTCATCTAGTTAGAGGGAGCCTCTCTGGTTGTGATAACGCATCATCAAATCGGTAGTCTCTTTGTATGTGAACAATTTAGGAAAAATAATAAAAGGCTGGATTGAGCATTGAGGAGCTTTTAGTCTCTGAAAATATAACCTCATAAAAGTGGATGTCCTATGCTTGGGTAATTTGAAAAGGAATTGAAAATTTATGGCCATAGGACTTTTAAAATTTGATAGTTCTTTGAAATTGCATATTAAACTACCTCTTGTTTCTTCTAAAAGGAAGATATTTTTTTCTATTTCTCTCTGAAAGTTTTCTCTTAAACAACATTCCTATCTGAAGTTTAAAAAAAATATTTTGGTCTGTCCTTTTGTTATTTTGAATTATTTCTCCCTCCTGCCTGTCTGCTGTCTGTCTTTCTGTTTCTCTCTCTCCCCCTCTCGCCTTCTGATTTGAAAGCAGAGTTGGAATTTCTATGAGAAGTGAAAGCTTTGAAAATAAAACCTGTATAGCCTTCTCTCCATCAATTAAGAAAATCCAACCTCTTTTCTAGGCGCTTTTGCTTGCGGAGACTCCCTTACTCTGAATGAGATTTTCTTCTTTTTTTAACTGACAAAATAAAATCCATCAGGAGGCATTTTCAGTGTGAGAGGCCTCAAAAAGGCAACAGAAAATCTACTTTCTTTACTGGAGATATTTCTGCTATGATATTGATTCTCAGCCTATTTCAAGAAGAACTAGGTGCCCCCACGGTACTAATTATAAACTACATTATTCTTTATGACTAAATATTCAGCTTGAATTTGACATATCTTGGCACCAAACCTAAATCTTTGCCAGCTAAAGAATAGTTGGGTGAATTCGTGGGTGAATTCTTCCCCAGGAGTCACTGCTAAAAGGTTGAATAGCTCGGAGGCTAGAGCACAGGCTCTGAGATCCAGGATCAACTCCCTGTCAGTTCTGCATCTTTGGAAACATTTCCTAATGTTCCTTTGCCTTAGTTTCCCCACAGGCAGATAAGATTAATACTGATGAAAACACCTAAGTCACCTTATAATAAAGTATTTGGCACAAGGAAGCACTCAAAAACCATCAGTAATTGCTCTAAAATCGTATGTTCAATAGATTATGAATTAAGCAAACTTGTTACAATTCCTCCTAACATCACTTCCACATTTCTCTTGATTATATTAACAACTTTATAGAATCATTCCTCTGTAATAGTTTGGTGGAAGAATCTGCTACATAAATAAATGCAGGTTATAGAGACATTTTGGAAAGCTCATGTCTCCTTCATCTGACAGCACCTCTGTTCAGAAAAGTGGGAATCTGGTTCTATGAGGATACGCATTCATGAGCTCTTGATTGAAAGGGTCAATTTCAGAAATCTCTCAGAGTTGGAGGTCTTAGGCCGGAGCCTATTAAGATGAGTAACTCCCCCAGGGTAACTCATCAATGCGGAGACTTCAGCAGTTAAATTCCTTAGACGAAGTCTCATGTTCTCACTCAGCACACTAACCCATGCACAGATAAATTATCTCATCCACAACTTCAATTTTTGATTCAACTAAAACATACATGCATATAAAGATAAGTCTTCAAGTAAGCCAGACACATGGTAGTAGGAAGTATGTTTGCTTAGAGTCCCATGAATCAGTATTAGAATCCTTCTATAACCTGTGAGATTTTGGGCAAATTATGCTATCTCAATCTCAGCTTTCATATATGAAAATAGGGATAAAATACTTGCCCCACAACATTTACTTTGTGATTTCAAGATAAAATATTTCAAGCTCTCGATATAGCTCTTGACAAAAAATGTATTTTAAATACATGATTATTACTATAATTATTAGTGTTATGTAGATTTAAAAAATAATGTATTTATGTGATTTCCTTATTCATGAGGAACTGTTGGATGGATATAGTTATGATGAAGTTGGGAATGGCAGAATAAAAAGGAAAGTGATCCCACTAAAAAAAAATAGGGAGGAATTAAAGTTGAGAGGACAGACATAAATTTGTCTTACGTGCCTTTAGATTAAACATCAAAGACCTTTTGAGAATCTGATAAAAACCTAAGAACTCCATCTCCACAAAAACAAATCCACACATAAATATACAAAATTGTATGGCCCTAAGAACTCCAGGATATGTGCTACTAGAATATAAACCAGTGTTTTACACACCGTGCATCTCAACCCATTAATAAGTAAAAGTAATTTAAGTTTGATGAGCATTTTTTAAATAAATACATATCATATTTATGTTTATAGAAAAGAATATAATGAAAATATTAGAAGGCATCATATATGAATATTATTTCATTAATTTGTGTTACAGTTTGTATGTATGCATATGTGTATGTGCATCTGTACAAATTTATTAGCACACCAGATCACAAGATTGAGTACACTTTTTCCATAGTTCATAGTCAAAAACATCTGAGATACACTGTTTAGCTAGTGTGACAATTACAGATACTTACTTCCAAGACTAGGTTTCTGTCATAAGCACCCACTCACAATTTGAACTCTCCTGCAATGAACTGCTTAAGAAATATCCAGACTTTCCTGTCAACACTCAGACTTAATTAAGTTATGAACTCAAAGATAATCATGACTGTTATTAAATAGTAGGCCTGTTACTGTAAGAAATGTAATGTTCTTCTGTTGAACAATGTAGAGCTACAACTTGAGGATATCAGTGTGTTAGAAATCCTATTTCTAAAAAGCCATCAAGACCCAAATGATTTGTAGCACAATGCAACTGCTGTGTCACAACAAGATTTTAAGATTTAACAGAAACTCTTCTGCTTTATATGAGGAACAAACAAGGAAGCACACAAGGAATCTGGGTCATCATCTGAAACTTCTGTAAACACTGTGAGAAGAGCTTGGGGAAGAAGAGACATCGTGCTCTTTTCAAACATAACCATGAAATGTGAAATCACCCTACTAAAAGGAGCCTTTCATCTACATAAAATGAGAAAAAAACAGACAAAAAACAAAACAAAACATTTTCTCTTCAAGTTATAAGAAGAATCAAAAGGTAAGGCTGAGTCCTGGGAAGTACGTTATATAAATACACAACACAAGAGAGACCATGATGTTAAGAAGGCACCACCAAGAATTATAGCTGCTTTCCGATTTACGTGACAATCTACCTATGACAAAAGTTTTCCACCCTTTCTCTTATTCCCTAGACTTTTAACAAAACATCATGCTCATACTCTTCTCCATCATTTAAAACTCAATACACTGGCATCTTCACTACAATGCCTTACCTTTGAAATGTATGTCATGTAAACTTATAGCCAAAATGTTGTGGAATAAGGAGTGCAGATTAGAAAACTTTTTAATTTCAGAGCTTGTCCTAATACTGTTAATAAAAAGATTGAAAAGTATATTCCTGGGCAGGCACAGTGGCTCACGCCTGTGATCCCAGCACTTTGGAAGGCTGAGGCGGGCAGATCATTTGAGTCCAGGAGTTCGAGACCAGCGTTAGCAACATAAAGAAACCCTGTCTCTACTAAAAATACAATAAATTAGCCAGGAAGGATGGTGCACACATGTAGTCCTCGCTATTTGTGGGGGCTAAAGCGGGAGGATCTCTTGAGCCCAGGAGGTCAAGGCTGTAGTGATAGTGCCACTGCACTCCAGCTTGGGCGACAGTGAGACCATGTCTCAACAAAGAAAGAAAGAAAGATACATTTCTTCCAAATGCCTTAACATTTCCATATTTGGGTATTAGGGACAATCTAGAGATAAATGTGAGAAGCAGGGATCAGAAATGTCCTGAAATCTGTTCAATTCCACTATCAAACCCATGCTGTATAAGGGAAAAATTAGAAGAGGAAATCACAGGGCAATTTGTAGTTAAGACTTTCGATTAAAGAGACCCCAAGGTAGCAGCAACCCATCAAGAGACCTATGGTGATAGAGCATTTTTCTAATAAGCAGGTAACATATTGTTTATGCTTCTGATTATCTTCATCAATGTTTTCCCAATATAGCAGCAATGAAAAAATCTCTATGGCTTTATAAGAACTTTAGACAATGTAAATGATGGTCATAACGTCTTAATGTAACTAACATTTTTTTATTACTTCACTTGAGTCAGCAAGTGAAAGAACTGATACAAGCCTAAAAAATAAAACTAGTGTAGCAGAAGGTAGAGGGAATATTATTAGCACAAATTCTAGCATACAGTATGGTCATAATCACTTTGAAAGTAGCATCTCTTCTAAAACAAAGGGGCACTGACAGATCGAACACTGGCATGAGCCACTGCACCAGTTAATTAAAGATACTCTGAATTAAAATTTGTTTTTTTGTACATGTGCTCCAACGGAGGTTCATGAAAACTTAACATGGTTATACGAGAGCAAGTTATGTGAAGGAGCAGACCACCAGGATTTTGGTAGGATATCCCAGTGTTCCTTTGTCATTGGCAACTTTTTCTCAGCTATATATACATAGAGAGAGAGTCCTGTTTATTCCTCCTCCCTCCAAATTATTAAGTCAAACTCCCAGTAACCAAAGTTAGTTATTATTTTGATTAACTTGGCATTAAACCATTAGGAGTGATATACTTAACTCTTCCCATGGGAATTGTTCCTTCCAAAGAGACCTCTTCTCAACCAAGGTCAGTTTCCAGTTGGTAGATGCCTTTCACTCTCCCAATGGCAGGCATTTCAGGGGGAACAAATATTTTGTCAGCACTCCTTAAAATATACCTTGGAGGTGACTGCATGTTCTGACTAAGCCTAACACTAGCTGTGTTAGGTACTTTGGATTTGCACCCTGAGTTCCCTCTGGTGCTAATTAGTATTAATAAAATGGAAATTTGTTATAGCATTTTCAGTACTAAAATATAGTAAGTACCAACATTTATAAAAGATTTTGAGCCTCACTAAAAAATGAGGTGAGGTAGCAACTTTTTATCACCATATGAAATGTTTTTTGTAAAATACATAAAATTAAATTTTAATTACTAGAATCAAATAAAAAATTCATTTGTCAAGGAGTTTCTTTAAAAGATACTAGAAATAAAGTCTACAATATTGCATCTTCTCATCTCTCTTTTGAAAACTAATTTCAAGAAAAATATAAACCTATTATTATTCTAATTTATATCATAACAACTTGACTCTATAGATATATGTTTATTCAATACATTAGACATCTTTAAAATGCCCAACTCAAAATGATACATACTAATATCACAAAAGAGAACTGAACACAGTTTAAGATATTTACTTCTAAGTAAGAGAAAATGGCCAGGAATGGTGGCTCATACCTATAATCCCAGAATTTTCAGAGGTTAAGGCAGGAAGATTGCTTGAGCTCTGGAGTTCAAAATCAGCCTGAGCAACATAGCAAAATCTTGTCTCTCAAAAAAAAAAAAAAGTTTGGATGGGCATGGTGGTGTTTGCCTGCAGTCAGTCCCAGCTACGCAGTAGGCTGAGGCAGGAGAATTGACTAACCCCAAAAGGTCAACGCTGCTGTGAGCCATATTTGTGCGACTGCACTCCAGCCTGGGCAACAAAGTAATAACCTGTCTCAAAAAAAAAAAAAAAAAAAAAAAAACCAGAGAAATCTTAAAGTAATCTCAAAAGGTAAAAAATTTTACATTCTATCTTGAGCCATGAGCTAGGATGATAATAATCACAGGTCTACTAAGTTATAGTTCTGGTCATCATTTCCTACATTAAGTGTGATGATTAATTTTGTGTGTTGACTAGTGATGGAAAGCCCAGATATTTGGACAAACATTCTGTATATGTCTGTGGGGGTGTTTTGGGATGATATTAACATGTGAATCAGTAGACTAAGTAAAACAGATTGCCCTCGCTAATGTGGCTGGGCCACATCCAATCAATTAAAGCCCTAAAGAGAAAAAAAAAAAAGGCTGAACATCCCAACAACATCATGTAAATAAGGGAGAACTCCTCCTGTCTGACTACTGGAGCTGGACCGTTGGTCTTTTCCAGCTTTGACTCAGATGGAAATATTGGCACTCCATGGGTCTTGAGCCTTCTGGCTTTCCAACTGAAACTGACACTATCAGCTCTCCTCGTTCTCAGGCCCCAGACTTCAAACTTGGACTGGAACTACACATTGGCTGGGTCCCCTCATCTCTTGTTAACTGCAGATCTTGGCAATTCTCAGCCTTCATAATTGTGTGCACCAATTGCTTCTAATAAATAAATACGTACACACATGCACACCCTATTGGTTCTCTTTCTCTTGAGTATCCTGACTAATACACTAAGTTGCAAGCAAACAGTGTTGTGATAAAAGAAAGGAACTCACTAACACTGTAGGTGACCCAAATTTCTCTCTTCTGGATACCTTTGAGGAAGTTAATATTTATGAATAACAGAATAGACTCTACTTCCTAATGACTACATTAAGATTACATCTTTTTTAAAAAACTAAAAACAATATGTGTACAAGACAAAACCTTTCTTAATGAGTCAGTGGATTCAAAACCAGAATGAGTAACCTGTGCAAAACATGCAGGGATTACTAGCAGCACTTTGGGAGGCCAATGCAGGAGGATCAGTTGAGCCAAGGAGTTCAGAACCAGCCTGGGCAACACAGTAAGACCCTGTCTCCACAAAAAAATAAAGTTAGCCAGGCATGGTGGCACATGCCTATAGCCCTAGCTCCTTGCAAGGCTGAGGCAGGAGGATTGTTTGAGCCCTGGAGGCCAAGGCTGCAGTGAGCCAACATCACATCACTGCACTCCAGCCTGGGCAACAGAGCAAGATCCTATCTCAAAAAAAAAAAAAAACACACTGACTAGAAAGAGGACCCAAAAAAAGCAGAGGTCACACCAAAAAAAAATTTAAAGAAAAGAAAAAGTCCCCTTTGTCCATTTATGACCATTTAGAAAAGGAAGCAAAGAGAAAGGAAACAAAGTTTGACCAAAAGCAACTTAATGACTTCTCAAGCAGGAGATTTAGTTTTCAATATCTGGGATGTTTACATGAAAGTGTAATATTTTCTTCTCTTTACATTCATCCCCATGTCTCTCAATTCAACACCTACTCCAAATTTGCAACAGATTTTTTGATTCATCATATACCAGAAATTTACAGTCAACTGAACTTTTGTTAACCAACAGAATCTGTTACAAACTACTGTATTAAATATTTTGAAGGAATAATAAATTCACTTTAAAGGTTCCTCCCTATTGGAGAAAAGATATACTATTCAATAAGGAGTATTGGCATATTGGGCAGGGGGAGAATATAGGGGACATCTTCACGTCACACCAAATATAAAATAAATTCCAGGTCAGGCACAGTGGCTCATGCCTATAATCCATCCCAGCACTTGGGAAGGCCGAGATGGGTGGATCACAAGGTCAGGATTTCAAGACCAGCCTGGGCAAGATGGTGAAACCCCATCTGTACTAAAAAAAAAAAAAAAAAAAAAATACAAAAATTAGCCAGGTGGGGTGGCAGCCATCTGTAATCCCAGCTACTCAGGAGGCTGAGGGAGGAGAATCGTTTGAGCACGATGGGTGGAGGTTCCAGTGAGCCAAGTTCGCACCACTGCACTCCAGCCTGGGTGACAGAGTGAGACTCTGTCTCCAAAAAAAAAAAAAAAAAAGAGAGAGAGAGAAAGAAAAATAAATTCCAGATAAACTGAAGAGCTAAATATAGGGTAAAAATATAAAACTGACAGAAGAAAATATACAGTATCTTGTTATAAGCTTTTGGTGGACAAGGTCCCCTAGGTAAGATCTAAAACTCAGAAGTCATAAAGAAAAAGAGTACTAGATTGGATTATATAAAATGCTAAATTTCTGTGAGGGAAAACACCCTTTATTATATTAAAAAAAAAAAAAGATAAAAGAAAAAAGTCAGTCTTCAGTCCCTACTCCCAATCCAGCTAATTAACATTGTAGCCTTGTAAGAGATACTATCATTGGCAGTTCTAGCAAATCTCTCATTAAGTACAAGATTCAAGCAATCAGATTCAAACCTACCCACCTCTTCAGCTAGAGTCACCTCTTGCTTTGCTCAGGAGCAGATCAAGTTTTTGAGGGGTCACAATTTATATAAGTTAAAGGGGTTATTTCTAAGAAAAAAATACATTACAAATATAAAATTAGGCATATAATTATGTATTTAAAATAAAATAAATGATAACTTAAAATTTAAAATATATGTAACAAAATTTTAAATCTAGAAAAATAACATAGTAGTTTTATTTTCTGACTATACGTTTTCCACATTTTTGCTTCCCACTCTTTGATCACATTTTTTGAAAATTGTGTAATATTTTCTAGAGAGGATAAACGGATAGTCTTTCTTGTATAAAAATTTAGGGAAATTGTGTTTTATTAATAGGTTCACAAAGGTTTCTTTTGAGCTTTCCAACAATGGGCACCAGAGCACATATTCTTATTCACTTTGGTCATGATTCTGGATAAAGTAAGAGTTTTTCCTGGAAGCAATTCCTACACAGAAAGGCCTAACAATAGCTTAACTATGTACGGAGGTGACTGAGAACCACATCTAGCTTACCGACTCCAGACTCACTATGACCTGTCTCATTCTCACCTTACCCAGATCTCAAAACTACCCACAATAATTGGAAACCCACCTTCCAAAAGAAGAAATGGGATCAAGGGAGAACTGGAATGGAAAAAGACAACAGTTTTAATTTCATATGGTTAAAATGTGTTACTCTGCAAATTTTACAAAGGCATATAACCCTATAAAAGCATTGCTAGGATCCCTCACAGAGCTGTGGTAAGTGCTCTGGCCAGTGAGGGGCCCTGAAACTTAAGTGTAATTCAATTAACAGTAAAATTTATCTCTGGTTTCTACCCATACAGAACAATGAACAAGGAGCTGGAAGAATGAGAGGCAAATAAGTGACAGAAACAGTGACTTCAAGTAAGTCTGTAATCACAGCATACATCCTGCCACTTCTAGGCAGGGGGGCAGAGGCATTGTTGGTGTGAAGTAGGGAAGGAAATAGGATCAGAATGAAATACTTTAGGATATATCACTCAAAGTAGGAGTCATATGAGGACTGAATATACAACATCACACTGCAGACACACATAAGACATACACATAGGATGTATAATGGAAGGGTTCTCAAGAGGAAGGAAGGAGAAAGAAAGGAGAGCCTTGGACTGGCTAAATACTTTATATACACAATTTGTTTAATTCCCACAACAATCCAGGGTATTATCATGCCCATTTTACAGATGGAACTGAACATCAGAGAGGTTATGTAACTTTCCCAAGGTCACAAGCTAGTAAGTACTAGCCCTGATCCCCTGATTTTCTGCCTGTACTCACTGGCAGTAAGCCTCTTTCATGCATCCTAGATAGCAAATGCAAAAACAGAGGGAATTTTCAATACAAAGTGTATGAAATGGTTTGGCTGAGTCCCCACCAAAATCTCATCTTTTAGTTCCCATTATCCCCATGTGTTGTGGGAGGGACAAGATGGTAGGTAATTTAATCATGGGAGCAGTTACCCTCATGCTGTTCTCATGATAGTGAGTTCTCATGAGATCTGATGGCTTTATAAGGGGCTTTTCCCCTGCTTCACTCATTATTCTCCCCCCTGCTGCCTTGTGAAGGACATGTTTGCTTCCCCTTCTGCCATGATTTTAAGTTTCTTGAGGCCTCCTCAGCCCTGTGGAAGTGTGAGTCAAGTAAGCCTCTATCCTTTATAAATTACCCAGTCTCGGGTATGTCCTTATAGCAGCATGAGAACAGACTAATACAGTAAACTGCTACAGAGAGTGGGGTGCTTATATAAGATACCTAAAAATGTGGAAACAACTTTGGAACTGGGTAACAGACAGATGTGGGAATAGTTTGGAGGGCTCAGAAAAAGACAGGAAAATGTGGGAAAGTTTGGAACTTCCTAGAGACTTGGAGAGCTTAGAGGACAGGAAGATATAAGAAGGTTTGGAACTTCCTAGAGACCTGTTGAATGGCTTTGACCAAAATGCTGATAATGATATGGACAATGAAGTTCAGGCTGAGGTAGTCTCAGATAGAGATAAGGAACTTCTTGTGAACTGAGTAAACGTCACTCTTGCTATGCAAAGAGACTGGAGACATTTTGCCCCTGCCCTAGAGATCTGTGGAACTTTGAACTTGAGAGTGATAATTTAGGGTATCTGGCAGAAGAAATTTCTAAGGAGCAACACGTTCAAGAGGTGACAGAGCATAAAAGTTTGGAAAATTTGCAGCCTGACAATGCAGTAGAAAAGAAAAACCATTTTCTGGGGAGAAATTCAAGCCAGCTACAGAAATTTGCATAAGTAATGATAAGACAAATGTTAATCACCAAGACAATGAGGAAAATATCAGCAGGGCATGTCAGAGTCCTTCATGGCAATCCCTCCCATCACAGGCCCAGAGGCCTAGGAGGAAAAAGTTGTTTCATTGGCTGAACCCAGGGCCCTCCTACTTTGTATAGTCTCAGGACTTGGTGACCTGCATCCCAGACACTCCAACTGTAGCTAAAAGGGGCCAAGATACAGCTCGGGCCATGGCTTCAGAGGATGCAGGCCCCAAGCCTTGGCAGCTTCCATGTGGGTTGAGCCTGCAGGTGCACAGATGTCAAGAACTGAGGTTTGGGAGCCTCTACCTAGACTTCGGAGGATACATGGAAATGCGCGGATGTGCAGGGAGAAGTCTGCTACAGGAGCAGCTCTCTCATGGAGAGCCTTTGCTAGGGCAGTGTGGAAGGGAAATGCAGGATTGGAACCCCAACACAGAGTCCCCACTGGGGCACTGCCTAGTGGAGCTGTGAGAAGAGGACCACAATTCTCTAGGCCCCAGAATGGTAGATCCACCAATGGCTTGCATCATGTCCCTGGAAAAGCTGCAGGCACTCAGCACCAGCCCATGAAAGCAGCCAAGTGGAGGGCTGTACCCTGCAAAGCCACAGAGGCAGAGTTGCCCAAGGTGTAGGAGCCTACCTCTTGCATCAACATGACCTGGATGTGAGACATGGAGTCAAAGGACATCATTTTGGAACTCAAAGGTTTAAAGACTGCCCTATGGTATTTCCAACTTGAATGAGGCCTGTAGCCCCTTCATTTTGGCCAATTTATCCCATTTGAAGTGGGTGTGTTTATCCAATACCTGTACCCCCATTGCATCTAGGAAGTAGCTGACTTGCTTTTGATTTTACAGGCACATGGGCAAAGGAAAGTGCCTTGTCTTAGATGAGACTTTGGACTCAGACTTCTGAGTTAATGCTGGAATGAGTTAAGACTTTGGGGGATTGTTGGAAGGACTTGATTGTGTTTTGAGATCTGAGGACATGAGATTTAGGAGGGGCCAGGTGTGAAATGATATGGTTTGGCTGTGTCTACACCCAAATCTCATCTTGAATTTTAGTTCCTATAATCCCCAAGTGTTGTGGAAGGGACCTAGTGGGAGGTAATTTAATCATGGGGGCAGCTGATCTTGTGATAGTGAGTGAGTTCTCATGAGATCTGATGGTTTTATAAGGGTATTTTCTCCCACTTCCCTCATTCCTGTCTCTTCTGCAGCCTTGTGAAGAAGGACATGTTTGCTTCCCCTTCCACCATGATTGGCTTCCCAAGCCCTGTGGAACTGTAAGTCAATTAAACCTCTTTCCTTTATAAATTACCCAGTCTCAGGTATTTCCTTATAGCAGCACAAAAATGGACTACAGTGCTGAAGTAAAATAAAAAAATGTAGAGATGAATCTGTATATTTCACATTTTATTTGGGATACAAGAATTGTAATTCATGGCATAAACACAGACTGGCTAGTCTTTGGTATATCCAAAAAACAAAGAGGAGTTTGATGATTTTATAAAAAGGAGAAATGTTATGTGTTGATCTTCCAGAAAGTTAATTGGCACTAGCAAATTTAGGGGGAGCTTACAACTTCTGATTGCTGAGTGACGGAGTAGGTAAAACTAGTCTAAGAGTTGTAATAAGTCTTTATATATAACTGGGTTCAGGGCACAGCAGGCAGTTTCAGCAGCCAGGTTTGCAGAGACTTACATTGCTGGAGCAATGTTTCCTGTGCCCTGAATGCCTTTTCTCCTGTTTTCTCAACTCTGTTTTAGTTGAATATGACATGAACGATTCAATTCATATGATCAGTTTTCACAAAGGTCATAGCCATTCAAATGGGCCTGTGAAAGTGAATAAATCAGTAGTTAAAGAAAATAAAGCAGTATATCCATAGTTAATCTTATGTAAAGCTGATGAGGGCAAGTGAAAGAAGGCTTCCTAGGAAATAGAAATTCTATAACAAAGCTTTCTATTCCTAGAAAACAGAAATTCTATAACAAAGAAAACAGAAATAGAAATTCCCAGGGAACAGAAATTCTATAACAAAGCTTTCAATCAAACTTTCTAGCTAAATGCTATTGAAGTAGGTATTCAAGCCTCCCCTCATGTAATGAGATTTGACTGGAGACAATGAGCTTGAGTCAGGTAGGCACTGAATGAGAGGTGTCCACTCACCTGAGCAGGAGTTTGTCAGCAATTTCCCATAAAATACAGGTCTTAAGCCAGACAAATTCAAAGTGTGATTGGCATGTTAAAACTACGTCAATTTAAGTAAGAAATGGGCGTACATAAATGAAACTTGGGCAGAGAGTATAGATATACATGGCCATAAAAATTCATTTGGAAGAAATAAATGAAAAATCTGTGAGATAAGTTTGAAGGGTTAAAATATCAGACATTATTTGGAAATCACAAAATCATTGTTTTCTTGATAATTAGAAAATAGATGCAGGGTTAAATAATTACTCATTTACATCTAAGATAACTTAGGCTCATTTTCTCCTTTATTGAAATAATACCTGCAGTGATAGATACTCCCAGAAGTGAGAGATATATGTGTATTTGTATATCTTTTTCCCAGAGCTTATTATTTTGCATATTACCAATACATAGAGATGTTGTAAAAGAACTAAGAGCAAATATGGCAAAGGCAGATATTGAAGGGGTAAAATTAATGTTTAAAATAGAATTCTCAACAATCGGTGACAATAAAGGTAAATGATAAGTAAAATTGTATATTTCAGTAATGTAGGCATATAAAAGAAGATAGCTTTTGAAAGATTGAATTACCCTCATCCATTCTGAAGAAAAAAATTAAGTTTTATTATACATAGATGCTATGGAGTGGAACTCAATTGTGGGTCATCATAAAAGTATCTTTTATTTGCTGTCCCAAGCATCTGAAAGTATAACAAATCCCAAGCATCTGGAAGTGTAACAAATCCCAAGATTGGGCTGCAGAGCCTCTTTTAAAAGGGTATCATCTGTTTGAAATCTACATAGTCACATGGAATGAAGGCTAATGACTGGGGTCTCATGAAAAAACTAGCTATTTGACTATTTTCTCAGATGAGGATAATACTAGGAAAATGAGAATCTACCTGAAAAGTTATCCCATTTGGAAAACTAATCAGAGAGCTGGGCAGATATAGGGTGTTTGTCTCTAAGCTACCAGAGACATATTTTTAACTGACTTATAACCACTAAAATCTGGTGTATTATTAGAGGAAGTACTTGTATGAGACAAAATGGGAAGTGGTGGGGGGCGGGGGAGCAGTAGGGGAGAACTGAGTAAGGCTAGAAGAGCTGCCAATATGCAGTGCAAGTCTCAGGGAAGGTTGAATGCTGTGCAATCTAAGGAAAATCCAGCAAGGCCATCACAGATCCCTCAAGCCAAAGTTGGCTGTCAGAGTGTTCTTATTTCCCAGGAATGTAACTGTTCTAATATTCCTATGTCATGCAGTCACTGACTGCAAGTAGCCCATTGAAAGGGCAGCCATGGTGCCTCATATAATATACCTGCATCACATGCCAGGACAACTTGGGCATATCTACTTCACTGAGTGTTGGAGAATGTTTCTATGTTTCTATGAGCCACTTCAATAGCAAGTCTGCCCCATCCTCTACTTTCCTGGCTTAAGCATAAAGCCCTTTGCCCCAAGAAAGTGCTCCCAAGTCAAAAACTTCTAACAAGACTATTAAAACCCTTGCGGAACAGATTTTCCTGGACTCATGTGTGCCCAGCCTAATTACTGCAGCCTTAATCTGATGATTAGAGTGGATGGGTGCAGCTAAGCTGGGCCCATTACAGAAAAAAACAGAGCTCAATGGCAAAATGTACATCACTGAGCATAAATCCTCAATACCATATAGAACACACCCAAACATGTCTACTCATCAAAACTACCTGGGGAGATTTATTTTTAATACAGATGCTCACCATCCCTCTAATATATACTAAATTTAGACTCTTCAGAAGTGGAAGTCAGTAAGTCAAAAGCTAGATATACTGAAATTAATTCCTGTGTGAATTGATTAGTTGGCTTAGAAGGAAATTCTATAAATCCTTTTCAGCAGCAGCAATATTTTTGAATAATGCCTTAGTTCTCATTTCCTAGTCATGTTATAATTATATTTGATACTAGTCTTTATCTCAATGACTAAGAAAGAGCTTGCTTTCCTAGCAATAGATATTTGAGTCTCTTTCAACTGCAAATAATAGAGGTCTAACATCTTGACCTTCATGCCAATAGACTAACAAAATGAAAGCATTGAAACTAAATGCTGCTAAACTAATAGAATATACAGTTAACCTAGTGTCCACCAATTTAACGGAATTTCAAAATATTTACCCAAGTATGTGTAATTACTCTTGTGATTCATTTGCCTTTTGTGAACACACTGTTTTAAAAGTTTTTTAAAAAGATAGATGAGAAAAATAGTCCATCTAAAATTAGAATCCCAGCACCATAAACATATACATTTTGTTTCTCTGGCCACACAAGTACAAGAATTCCCCCACAAACTCCAAAATAATCATTATATTGATATTTCATTAACACTCACTGACCTGAAATAGCTTCAGGAAAATGTAACACCATTTTTAATACCCAAAGTACACAAATAGCTTGTACTTCATTGAATCTCCTCATAATTCAACAGTTATCTAAACAGAAATTCATTGCAGACACACAAAAAATGCAGAGAAAATAACAAAATCCCAGTAATTTATGAGATGTAGTAAAAGGAGAAATCTGTATATGATGATGAAAAGAGAGAACCACATGCTTCATATATAGCTAGTTAGTATAATCTGAATGGTTCATCAGATTTTTAGATTAGTATCATTTATTTGTTGAGCTAAAAGGAAGAAGCTGAAGCAAAATCAACATAGAGAGTTTATTTGGGACAAGATTGAGGACTGTGGCCTGGGACACACTTCCAATGTGCCTTGGGAAGTGCTCTGGCAAACAAAGGAGGGACTCAAGTTTTTAATGAAAAACAAGGTAAATCAGCAGAGGGGACAGCTATAAAAGTAGTTCATCAGGAATTCTCACTGGTTTACAGAAGTAACTTTGATTAGCTATTGGCTCTACATTGTTAAATTACAGAGTAAGAGTTATGGTGGTAAGAGTATGGTATTTTATGGCTACCTGGTATTAGTTAGTAGCCACAAAATGCTCACACAGCAAGTGGTTTCAAGAGGTAATTACTCAGTTCAATGGTGAGTGAGATTTTTTACATTTTAAATGCCTCTTTGGGACTAAGAATGTGAAGGAGTTCTATTGCTCAGATAATTTTTTTTCTTTCTCACATTCAATATTTATTCAACAAATGCTTATTGAATGGATAGATAGATGGTGAAAGATAAAATGAAAAGAATTCAGTGGTATACAATATCAAAGAAACAGTGTGATAGCATGATTAAAACACCAGCTTGGAGCTAGACATACAGGGATTCAAATTTCCTATCTTCCACGAACTAGCTGTGTAATCTTGGGAAATAACTTAGATTCTCTGAGTTTCAAAGTTGTTTTGTGTGTGTGTGTGTGTGTGTGTGTAAGTTGGTGACAATCATATCTACTTTGTAGGTTGCCTAGGAAAACTAAATGAGCTAATAAGCCCAAAATAAAATACCAACTACTACTCTTTACATGTGATAAATGTAATTGCTGGTCTCTCTCTTTTCTACTAAGAAGTATAATGTATTTAGTTCTAGCTTCATAGGTATTTGGCATTTATGTGTGATCAGAACATAAAATATTTTTCCTACTAGACCTACAAAATGTAAATAACTTCTGTCCCCTGTATTAACATCTTGACTTTTACAGAAGTATGCTTGCATAGAGATAAAAGTAAAAACACGAAGCCATAGACAGGAATTCTCTAAGTCTAACCACAGGTCCTGAGTAACATTAAAGAATATATAAATTGTCAACATCCAGTTTATACACTAGTGAAATTCAGAGCTCAAAAACTTTTGCCACCTACCTACAAGATAAGTTTATTAAATCTCCCTATCAAACTTATGGTTTTAATCAATTTTGCTGCTCTTTGCAAACAATCACATTTCATGGTTTTAATACATTACATAATAGTACAAAACATTTTCTTAGCTGACAATAGACCAATTAGCAGCTTCCCTAATGCATCCCTGCAAAGGAAGTGAAATTAACAGAATATGACATTCATAGAGCCTGTATCAGGAGCATCTGAAGACAGGCGGAAGAGAAAGGACTTGGATGATATGATCTGAGAGACACAATCAAGGACTCCTTGCCCAAAAGCATGTCTTTCCACCATGTTTTGATGTGTAAGTCTTAATATTTCATTGTTTCAGGGAATTTATTTTTTGATAAGCCATTGATTAAAGTATTACATACATACAGAGAATCACATGGACAGCACATTGAATTTTCACACAGTAAACCCACCCATGTAACCATCACCAAGTTCCAGTAATAGAACATTATCAGCACCCTGAAGCACTGCTCCCACCCCTGGGGTTTAGATATTAGTTCATCTCCCTTTCCCAAACTTGGCCATTACCTCACTTCTATCACCATAGATTAGTTTTTGAACTTTAACCAAATGGAAGTATACAAAAGAATTCTTTTAACTTTTAATAAATGTTATGTTTCTGAGATTCATCCATGCTATTCTATAACTGCAGTTCAGCCATTTAATTGCCATACAGAATAGATAGTACAAATCTGCCATCATATAATTAGCCATTATACTATTGTTTGCTGTATACTTAGATCATTTCCAATATGTAATGGTTCTGTGTATGTCTTTGGGTGCACATAAGTATGTGTTTCCATTGGTTATATACCTAAGAATAGAACTATAGAATCTTTGGATATGCTTATGTCCAATTGTAGTTAATATTGCCAGTCTTCCAAAATGATTGTATTAATTCACTCTCTTGCCAGCCATGTCTGAGATTTTTAGCTGGTCATCATTTTTGCCAATTCTTGTTGTTATCAGTGTGTAACCACTATAGTGTGTATATAGGGTTTCTTGATGTGATTTAAATTTTTATTTCACTGATGAGTAATAATGTTGAGCACCTATTATGTTAATGACCTCCAAATTTCCTCTTTTGTGAAGTGCTGTTAAAGTCTTTTGCCTATTTTTCTATTGGGTTTTGTATCACTTTTGTATTGGCTTTAAAGAGTTCCTAAAATAGACTAGAAATAAGTCCTTTGTTAGATATATGTTCTGAACTCAATTGTGTCCCTCAAAATTCATATATTAAAGTCCTAATCCCAGTACCTTATAATATGACTGTATTTGGAGAAAGGGCCTTTAAAGAAAAAAGGTTAAATAAGGCCTTTAGGATAGTGTCCTAGTCCAGTATGATTGGTGTCCTTACAAGAAGAGGAAAACACCATAGATGCTTGTACCCAAAGAAAAGGTCGTGTGAGGATACAGTGAGAGGCAGTCATCTGCAAGCCAAAATGAGAGTCTACAGGAGAAGCCAATCCTACTCATACCTTGATCTTAGCCTTCAAACTATGAGAAAATAAACTTCTGTTATTTAAAGCCACCAGTTTCTGTGTGTGTGTGTGTGTGTGTGTGATTTTTTTTTTTTTAGGGCAGTCCTAGCAAATACAATGTACACATTAGAAAGATCTTCCTGTAATCTTCTGTGACTTACTGTTCCTCTCTTACTTTCTCTCTCTCTCTCTATGCTATCTTTTTAAACACAAAAGTTCTTGACTTTAATGTGGTATTTTTTTCCTTTTGGTTTCTGCTTTTGTTATCTGCTTAAGAAAATTTAGCTGCCAAAATTCGACCATATATTCTCTCAAGTTTTCTTCTAGAAGCATTTTTATTTTCCTTCACATTTCAATCTACAGTCCTCAGAAGCTAATATTTTAATACAGTGGAAAATAGAGGTCAAGATTTATTTTTCTCATAGATAAACAATTGGCCTTGCAACTCTGGTGAAAAGACTCTCCCTTTGCCTACTGTTCTACAGTGTCGCTTTATAAATCAAATAAACTTATTGTAGAAATAAGTTTATTACTCATCCTTCCAATCAGTTGTACTGATCTATTTACCTAGATTTGTGCCAAGACCAAACTGTCTGAATTACTGTACTTTTAAAATAAGTCTTTGTTTCTGTTATGTAAGTTCATGAAATTTTTACTTTTAAATAATGTTCTTGGCTATTCTTGAATCTTTAATTCCCGTATGTTTTAGAAATAGTTTGTCAATTTCTATGAAAATACCTCCTGGGGTCAAATTGAATCTATAGATTCAATATCTCAATTTGAGATGAGATATCTTTAATGGAAAGGGTCATCTAAGCCATAAATATAGAGTCCCCCTTCATTAATTTAGGTTATCTTTAATTTCTTTCAAGATACCGTGTAGCTTTTTGTGTTGACTCCTTAAATTCTTTATTATATATATTCCCAGACAGTTTGTATCTTTTGATGCTATTGTAAAAGATATAGTTTAACTTTGTGTCTTAATTTATTGTTGCTAAAATATAGAAGTTTAAAAGGTAGGCTTTTATGTAGTAATCTTGCTAAATCCAACTATTAGCTTGAATAATTCATCTGTTATTTATGCTGCTCTTTCTCATTATACAAGTATGTAATTTGTGAAGGAAAACTTTATATTTTCTGTTGAAAGTTTTTCAGTTATATCTTCTTTTTCTTTCCATCTTGCACTGATTAGGCTAAGTTCTCTATTACAATGTTTAATTTAATTAGTAAAAGCAACATTTTCCCAGTCTAGGGGTGAGGAGAGAAATCTTTCAATATTCTATCGTTAAAGTATGCTATTTGCTTTAGATCTATTGTAGATATTCAAATTAAGGAAATTGCCTACTATTTCTACATATTTCATGAAAATTGCTTACATATTTCATCATAAATTATATCAAATGCTTTCCATTCCTCTGTTGAGATTATCATATTGCTTCTCTCCGTTCATCTGTTAATGTAATGAACTCTATTGATTGATAGAATTATTGTGATTTCTTTTAGATGTTAAACTAGTTTTGACTTCCTACAATAAGCTGCAGGTTTTTTCATGTATTATTCTGTTTATAGACTGCTGGATTCAATTTGATTTTTTTTTATTATACTTTAAGTTCTAGGGTACATGTGCACAATGTGCAGGTTTGTTACATATGTATACTTGTGCCATGTTGGTGTGCTGCACCCATCAACTCGTCAGCACCCATCAACTCATCATTTACATCAGGTATAACTCCCAATGACATCCCTCCCCCCTCTACCCTCCTACCTCCCTCCTCCCCATAATAGGTCACAGTGTGTGATGTTCCCCTTCCAGAGTCCAAGTGATCTCATTGTTCAATTCCCACCTATGAGTGAGAATATGTGGTGTTTGGCTTTCTGTTCTTGTGATAGTTTGCTGAGAATGATGGTTACCAGCTGCATCCATGTCCCTGTAAAGGACACGAACTCATCCTTTTTATACCTGCACAGTATTCCATGGTGCATATGTGCCACATTTTCTTAATCCAGTCTGTCACTGATGGACATTTGGGTTGATTCCAAGTCTTTGCTATTGTGAATAGTGCCGCAATAAACATACGTGTGCATGTGTCTGTATAGCAGCATGATTTATAATCCTTAGGGTATATACCCAGTAATGGGATGGCTGGGTCAAATGGTATTTCTAGTTCTAGATCCTTGAGGAATCGCCACACGGTTTTCCACAGTGGTTGAACCACTTTACAATACCACCAACAGTGTAAAAGTGTTCCTATTTCTCCACATCCTCTCCAGCACCTGTTGTTTCCTGACTTTTGAATGATTGCCATTCTCACTGGTATGAGATGGTATCTCATTGTGGTTTTGATTTGCATTTCTCTGATGGCCAGTGATGATGAGCATTTTTTCATGTGTCTGTTGGCTGTATGAATGTCTTCTTTTGAGAAATGTCTGTTCATATCCTTT
>NW_016830121.1:31560-50284 GCF_001698545.2 Rhinopithecus bieti
TCAGTAATGGCGGGCGCCCCTCCCCCAGCCTCGCTGCTGCCTTGCAGTTAGGTCACAGACTGCTGTGTTAGCAATGAGGGAGGCTCCGTGGGTGTCGGACCCTCCTGGCCAGGTGTGGGATATAATCTCCTGGTGTGCCCCTTTGCTTAAAGCCCAGTATTGGGGTGGGAGTTACCCAATTTTCCAGGTGTTGTGTGTCTCAGTTCCCCTGGCTAGGAAAAGGGATTCCCTTCCCCTTGCACTTCCCAGGTGAGGCGATGCCTCACCGTGCTTCAGCTCTGGGTGGTCGGGCTGCAGCAGCTGACCAGCACCGATTGTCCGGCACTCCCTAGCGAGGTGAACCCAGTACCTCAGTTAAAAATGCAGAAATCACGGGTCTTCCGTGTCGCTCGCACTGGGAGTTGGAGACTGGAGCTGTTCCTATTTGGCCATCTTGCTCCGCACCTCCTGTTTTTTTCCCTTTGCCCATTTTTTAACATAGTTTTTATTGTTGAGTAGTTTGAATTCCTTGGATATTGTGGATATTAATCCCCTGTTGGATGAGTAATTTTCAAATATTTAACCCATTCAAGAGATTGTCTCTTCACTCTTATTTGTTTTGCTATGCAGAAGCTGTTTAGTTTAATATAGTCCCATTTGTCTATTTTGTTGTTGTTGTTGTTGTTATCCATGCTTTTGAGGTCTTAGCCATAAAATTTTTCCCTAGACCAATGCCCCGGAGTTTTCTGGTTTACTTCTAGCAGTTTTATAGTTTGGGGTCTTACGTTTAATCCCTCTTGAGTTGACTTTTGTATATGGTGAAAGATAGAGCTCCTGTCTCATTCTTCTGAATATGGTTATCCAGTTTTCCCAGCATCATTTATTGAAAAGGGTATTCTTTCCCCAATGTACATATGTAGTGACTTTGTTGAAGATCGGTTGTCTGTAAATATATGGATTTATTTCTGGATTTTTTATTCTGTTCCATTGCTCTACATGCCTATTTTTACACCAATACCATACTGTTTTCATTACTATAGGCCATGTAATATGTTTTGAATTCAAGTAGTGTGATGCCTCCAGCTTTGTTATTTTTGCTCAGAATTTCTTTAGCTATTTGGGCTTTTTTTTTTTTTTTTTTTGGATCTATATGAGTCTTATAATTTTTTTTATATTTCTGTGAAGAATGGCATTGGGTATTTTGATAGGGATTGCATTGAATCAATAGATTGCTTTAGGCAGTATAGGCATTTTAATGACATTAATTCTTCTGATCCATAAGCATGGGATGTCTATTTGTTTGTATCCTCTTAAATTTATTTTACCAGTTGTTTGAAATTTTCCTTGTAGAGATCATTCACTTTCTTGGCTAAATTTCTTGGCTAAATCTATTCCTAGTTATTTTTTAAAGCTATTTATTATAAATGAGATTGCCTTCTTGATTTCTCTTTTGGCTATTAGAAATGCTACTAATTTTGTATGCTAATTTTTTATCCTGCAACTTCGCTGAATTTGTTGTTCCGTTCTAATAGTTTTGTGCTAACAACTTTTAGTTTTCTAAAGATAAGATCATGTCATCTGCAAAGAGGGACAATTTCACTTCCTCTTTTCCAATTTGGATGCTTTTTATTTCTTTGTCTATAGTGTGTGTGCATCAGTAGATTCTTCATTTGAAATCTTTCTGATTTATTGATGTAGGTGTTACTGCTGTGAACGTCTCTCTTATAACTGCTTTTGCTGTGTAAAATAGGTTTTGGTATGTTGTGTTTCCATTTTCACTTGTTTCAAGAAATGTTTCAATTTCCATCTTGATTTCTTTATTGACTCAATGGTCATTCTGGAGCATGTTTAATTTCCTTGTATTTTTATAGTTTCCACGATTCCTCTTGGTATTGACTTCTAGTTTTATTCAGCTGTGGTTTGAAAAGATAAATTGACACAATTTCAAACTTTTAAAAATTAGCTGGGAGTTGTTTTGTGGCCTAGGGTCAACCCTGGGGAATGTTCCATGTGCTGATGAGAAGAATGCATATGCTAGAGTTATCAGATAAAACCTTCTATAAATGTTTACTAGGTTCATTTGATCTAAAGCCCAGTTTAAGTCCAATGTGTCTTTCTTGATTTTCTGTCTAGATTATCTATCTAATGCTCAGAGTAGGTGTTGAAGTTCCCTTTTGTTACTGTAGTGGAGTCTTTCTTTCTTTAGATTCAGTAATATTTGCTTATGAATCTGAGTTCTCCAGTGTTGGGTGCATACATATTTAGAATTTACATCCTCTTGCTGGATTGATTCCATTATCATTATATAATGATCTTATTTGCCCTTTTTTATTGTTTTTATTTTAAGGCATGTTTTATCTTATTAAGATAAGATAGTCACCCCTGCTTGCTTTTGGTTTCCATTTGTGTGGGAAATTTTTTCATCCCTTTATTTTCAAGCTATATGTGTTTTTATAGGTTAAGTGCATATGTTGTAGGCAATATATAATTGGGTCATGTTCCGTTTTAAATTCATTCAGCCAATTTATATTATTTAAGTGGAGAATTTAATCAATTTACAATGAAAGTTATTATTGATATGTGAGGTTTTGTTCCTGTCATGTTTTTAATTATTTCTTCTTGTTTTGTATATTCTTTGTTCCTTTCTTTTTATCTTATTGACTGTCCTTGAGGCTTATTGCTTTTCTGTAGTGGTATCAATTGAGACTTTTTCTTCATCATTTGTATACTTGATTTATGAGTGTGTTTTCTATTTGTGTGTGTGTTAATGATGATAATTGTCATTCTTTCAAGTTTAGCACTCCCTTGAGCATTTCTTACGCGGCCAGTCTAGTGGTGATAAATTCCCTCTGCATTTGCTTATCTGAGAAACACTTTATTTCTCTGTTATTGCTGAAGAATAGTTTTGCTGGACATAGTATCCTTTGCTGGAAGGTTTTTTCTTTTGTCATTTAATACATCATACCATTCTCTCTTGGCTGGTAAGGGTTCTGCTGAGAAGTCTGCCATTAGTCTAACGGAGGCTCCTTTATATGTGACTAAACTCCGTTCTCTTCCTCTCTTTAGAATTTTTCTTTTTGTCATTGACTTTAAACAGTTTCATTATAACGTTCCATGAAGAAGACCTTTTTGCATTGTATCTGTTTGTGGACCACTGGGTCTCCTGTATCTGGACGTCTAAATATCCCACTAGACTTGGGTAGTTTTCATGTTACTTTGTTAAGTAAGTTTTTGAACCCCTTTTCTCTCTCTTTGGCTTTGGGATACTGATACTTGTATATTTGGTCACTTTATGGTATCCCATATATCACAAAGGTTTTGTTCATTTTTTTTTATTCTCTTTATTTTTTCTGCATGGGTTATTTCAAAAGGCATTGTCTTAAAGTTCAGAGATTATTTCTTCTGCTTTATTGAGTTTATTATTGAAGGTTTCAAGTATTCAAGGAGTTCCTCACTTCCAGAATTTCTGTTTTGGTTCTTTTATGTGATACCTATTACTTTGGTAAATTTCTATTCATATTCTAAATTGTTTTCGTTATTTTTTTGGGGGAAATTATCTCGAACTTCACTGAGCTTCTTAGTATCATAAATTTAAATTCTTTTTCCAAGATTTTGTCAATTTCTTTTTTATTGGAATCTGTTGCTGGAGAATTTCTGTGTTCCTTTGAAGGTGTCATATTTCCTTCCTTTTTCATGTTTCCTTGTCCTTCAGTTAATATCTGTGTGTCTGGTGTAATAGTAACTTCTTGCAATTTTTAAAATTTGTTTTCATGGGAGGACTTTCTCCTGGAGATGTATTAATGGTGCTGGTTGTATAGGACCCTTAGCTTTGATTCTAGGTGCATGCAGCAATGTAGCCTCTGTATGATTTCTTTGGCTGTAAACAGTATGAGTAATATCTATGGTTTCCTCAGTGGTTTAGGCTCTAGTTATTAGTGCAGGCTATGGTGAACTTTTTCCGGGGGCAGGAATGGCAGGTGGGTCCATATCTGGGCCCCATTGGTGGAATCAGTGGGCTGAGCATGCTTGCCCTTGGGCCCCAGGGTAGCAGATGCTAGCACTTGCGTTAGTAAGATGAGGTAGGCCAATTCTTGAGCCTGTAGTGGCTGCAGTGGGCTGGGTGGGTGAATGGGTTCCCATGTCCCTGAGAAGTCAATATGGTATAAGTGATGCCAGTAGCAGTGCTGAGATGACTCTCTTGAGTCCCGAGCACTGCACATTGGTATTGGTGGTGGTTGTATGCAAGGTTGCCAGTCACAGCCCCATACATACAGTTCTCAAATGTTCCTGCTCTCCATACCAGCAGCACCACAGCATCACAGAGAAGCAGGGAGGGATCACACATTTCATGTGCTCACCTGTGTATACAGGTGATGCTACCAAAATATCATAAAATAACAAGTGTTAGTGAAGGTATGAAGAATTTGGAAGTCTTGTATACCATCAGTGTAAATGTAAAATGATACAACTGCTGTGGAAAACAGTATGGTGGCTCTGTGAAAAATTAAAAATAGAATAGCATATGATCCAGGAGTCCTAGTTTTAGATATTTATCCAAAATAATTGAATACAGGATCTCAAAAAGATGTTTGCATTCTCATGTTCATTGCAGCACTATTCACAACAGCCAATATGTGGAGACAACCTAAATGCCCATCAACAGAAGAATGGATAATGAATATGTAGTATATACAAAAAATCTTGTCATATGCTATGACATGGATGAACCTTAAGGACATTATGCTAAGTGAAATAGCTAGTCACATTAGGACAAATACTGCATGCTTCCACTTATATGAGGTATCTAAAGGAGTCAAACTCATAGAAGCAGAAAGTAGAATGATGGTTGCCAGGGGATATGGGGAGGGGAAAATGAAGAGTTGCTATTTAATGGGTATTGGATTTCAATCTTGCAAGATGAAACAGCTCTAGAAATTTGCTGCACAACAGTGTGCACATAGTTAACAATATTGTACTGTAACACTTAAAATTTGTTAAGAGGGTAAAAACATTCTTCATTTAGTTATCTCACACCCACTAAGATGGCTACAATAAAATATAATCACCAAAAAAAAAAAAGAGCATTGATGAGGAAGTAGAGAAATTGAAACCTTCATGCCTTACTCATGAGAGTGTAAAATGGTGTAGACTTTGTGGAAAACAAATTGGCATTTTCTCAAAAAGTTAAATACAGAGGCATCATATGACTCAGCAATTTCACTCTTAGGAATATACCCCAGATAATCAAAAACATATGTTCATGTGTAATTTTCTATGCTAAAATTTATAGCTGCATTATTCATAATAGAAGGGTAACAACTAAATGTTCATTAATGAATAAATAAAATATTTGTACAATGTAATATTATTCAGACATAAACAGGAATGAAGTACTATGACATGGCAAAACAAATAACCTTGAAAACATGCCAAGTGATGGGCATCAGACCCAAAAGACCACATATTGTATAAATCCATTTCTATGAAATTTCCAGAATAGGCAAATCCACAGAAAAAGAAAGTAGATTAGTTGCCATGGGATCTGGAGGTGAGATTGAGACTAACTGCTAATAATTACCAGGTTTCTCTTTTTAGGTGATGAAAATATCTAGAATGAAATAGTGGTGATGTTTGTACAACATATAAGTAAACTGAAAAATCACTATATTGTGCATTTTACAATAATGTGTGATTGTGTCTTGATTTAAAAATTTTAAGGTGTATTGTTTAATTTGCAAAACAGATGGTCTCTAGCTTATTGTAGTTTGACATACAATTTTCTGACCTTATGCTAGGTTTATTAGATGAGTTTATCAGGACGTACTCCATCATAAGTCAAGGAACATTGATATGTGGTGATTTTGTATTATCTTTTGAAATTTATTTTATATTAATTCTCTTATAATCAGAGAAACATATTGTGTATTATTTAAATCTTTTGACATTTGTTGAAATTTAATTTATATACTAGTAGATGATCAATTTGGTAGATAGTTTATAATTATAAAAATGTACATTCCGTTGTAGTTCATTATAGTGATCTATATATGTCATTTAAGTCAAGTGTCTTAGTCACATTAATCAGAACCTTTATAGCCTGATTTTTTGTCTCCATGCTTTACTAATTACTGATCATTAGAATTTCCCACAATTTGTATATTGCCATTTGATATGTCATTTTTGTTTTATTGGTTTTGATGCTATGTTATTGTAGGCACATACAAACTTAGAAGTGTTCTATCTTTCTATTTGACCATTTTATCATTAGAAAACCTCTACTCTTATTCCTGATAATGTTTTTTGCCATAAAGTCTACCTTGTCAGACATTAGCTTTCTTTTGCTAAATTTTACATGCCATTCATTATTCCATTGTCTACATTCAAATTTTGTCTTTATGTTTAGTCAGCCCTTTAAAGCAGCATATAGCTGATTTTCTAAAAATATGAGCCTGACAATCATTGCCTTTCACTTGAAAATTTTAGACCATTTATGTTTAATATATCACTAATATATATGAACTTAAACTAAATGTTCATTAATTAATGAACATTATTATTTGTCCCACCTTCTCTATTTCCTCTCCTTTCTCACCTTCTTTTGAATTAATCAACTATTTTATTATCCTATCATTTACTATCATTTTCCTCTTTGTTAGTTTTTATTTTTGACATTTGTCTACATTTTCTAACTGGTTACCATGGAGAATACTTCATGCACCCTTTACTAATATATATAAGCACTTTCACTACTTTCTGGACAATTCAAACAACTCCTTTATGTTAATTATTGTCATGTACACTGATATGGTTTGGCTGTGTCCCCACCGAAATCTCCACTTGAACTGTATCTCCCAGAATTCCCACGTGTTGTGGGAGGCACCCGGGGAAGGTAATTGAATCACGGGCTGGGTCTTTCCCATGCTATTCTTGTGATATTGAGTAAGTCTCACAAGATATAATGGGTTTATCAGGGGTTTCTGCTTTTGTTTCTGCCTCATTTTTCTCTTGCCACTACCATGTAAGAAGTTCCTTTAACTTCCTGCCATGAGTCTGAGGCCTCTCCAGCCATGTGGAACAGTAAGTCCAATTAAACCTCTTTTTTTTCTCAGTCTCGGGATTGTCTTAATCAGCAGTGTGTAAATGAACTAATACATACCTTAAATGTACATATGTATTTTAAAACTTTTTACCCCTGGCTGCTTTTAATTTTTTTCTTTTGTCTTTAGTTATCAACAGTTTTATAATAATGAATGTAGTGTGGCTTCTTTAGTGTTCATACTTTTGGGAATTTGTGATTCTTTTTAAAGTTGTGGATTAATGTCTTTCAGTTTGAAGGAACTCTCAATTTCTCATTAAATACTTTATCTGCCCTATTATTTTACGCTTCTCCTTTTGGGATTCCAATTACACATATTTTAGACCTTATAATTGTATTTTATATACCTCTGATATTGTTTTTATATTTTTCCTCATTCTTCCTTTCCATGATTCAGTCGACATTTTCTGCTGAATCATCCTCCAATTCATTAATTCCTCAGCTGTGTCTAATTTGTTGTTAAACTCTATTAAAAATAGTTCTCAATTTTAGCTATTTTATTTTTTAGTTATATCATTTTCATTTTATTATTTTTTACTACTTTTTATTTTTCATCTCATCTTTTATATTTTGCATGTATTAATCACAGATACTTATAAGTCCATGTCTGATTCACTCAATATTTGTTTGTTTTTATGTGTTTTTTCTTGTGTGTGTGTACATGTGTGCCTGGTCTTTCCTTTGATATGGGTAAGTTTCTTATTCAAAAACGAGTATTTTGAAAGAAAAGTTGCAAAAATCAATTGAAGGCTTAGAAGATGTTATCTGCTTCTAAAGAGTATTTAGTCATGCTTCTGTTAGAAAGAGTAGAAGCTGGTTGCCTTAATCCAACAGGATTAATCGCTTTTAAAAGAGAGTTTCCAACTTTGTGATGGTTTATTTCTAGTTTCCCATGACTCATAGAATATAGTCCCTCCCATATGAAAGCCTGGGTGGTTTATCAAGGCTTCTGCTCATTTTTTTAATGTGAATTTATTATAATAGAAATAATTCAAAGTTGTGCTCCACTTCCTAGTCTCTTAACCACAATTTTCTGCTCATTCTCAACTTCTAAACTGCTGGTTCCAAATAAGCAAATCTGTCAAGGAAAAGGCATTGCAGAATAATGGGATTATCTCAATGCATTTCCTATCTCAGGAATCTTGGCCTTCAAGCACCATTGCCTTCAAGCTCTCAAATGCTTTCAAGCAAATATTTATTCAGCATTTTTAGTTGTTCTTAATAGAAATCTGATATGTGCTATTTTCTTATTTAAATGTGGAGTTAAGGAGATACAAGAACTTACTATTTCTCTCTCTGCTGTCTGCCATGTGAGAATACAATGAGACAGCAGACATCTGCAAATCAGGAAGCTAGCTCTCACCACACATTAGATCTACAAGCACTTTAATCTTGGACTTCCTAGCCTCTAGAACTGTGAAAAATAAATCTTCGCTATGTAAAACATCTAGCCTGTGATAATTTATTATAGCAGACTGAACTGACCCAGACGTAGGGTAATAACAATGAAGTGTTATATTTCTTTCCTCTGGGAAAAATATAACTGTTAATGTATTTCACATATTACAAATACAATGCATGTTCACTGAACAACTTTGAAAAATTAGAAAAGCATAAAGAAGAAACTGTAAATCACCTATAAGTTCACCATCCAGAGACAAACCCCGTTAGTCACTGGATATATATCCTTCCACTATTACTTTACAATACTTTTTCACAAAAAGTATTATAATATATACACATTATAATGTAGTTTGGTGTTCTTTTATTTAAAATATGTGTAAATATCTTTCCATGTCATTAAATGTTTCTCTCCTGTAGTTTTTTGGTTTTCATTTTGGCTTTGACTAGTCACCATAATTTAATAATAAATCCTCACTGTTGGACACTGAAGTTGTTTCTCTATTTGGAATTGTTATAAATAATTTTTATATAATTATCCTTTTATTAATATGCATGCAATATTGTCTCAGTATAATCCTATAAGTGGGATTGGTGTGTCAAAGTGTACAAACACTTTAAGATTTTTGATACATGTATATGGTTAAGTTGCCTCCTGGAAAAATTATATGACTTGACTTCCCTTCAAGATGATGTGAGTGCTCATTTTTGCTACACCATCTATTGCTGAATAAAATTCATTTTTGACTGGGTGCAGTGGCTCATACCTGTAATCTCAGCTCTTTGGGAGATCTAGACAGGAGGATCACCTGAGCCCAGGGATTCAAGACAAGCCTAGGCAACACAGTGAGACCCTGCCTCTACAAAAAATAACAAAATAATTTTTAAAAGAATAGCAATAAGATTCATTTTCATCACCAATTTGACAGATAAAAATGGATCTTTCCTATTTGCAGTTCTGATTTCTGGCAAAAAAAAAAAGAAAATTTGCCATATGTGTATTATCATTTTTTAAATTTCTTCTGTTGGCAATTATCTATGTCTTTTGTTCATTTAAAGAACTATATTTATAAAATAAATTCATAGGAAGGTAAATTCTGTTGGTGTGCATGTATGAAAAGTAGTTACTATGGAAAATTCCTTTACAAACAATGCTGGGAAATTTGCTTCATAAATAAATCCTTAATTAGCTGCAAAACATATTTGTTAACAATACTGGATACTGTATTACTAGCATTGAGAATTACCTTTATTCTTTAATTGCAAAATTTCTTATGGTCTGGCAACATAATAAATTATTCACTGCCATAGTTTGAATTCTGATTATTTATATATTGAATATATATGTTATGTTACTGCAATGAAAAGGCCATTTATTCAGTACTATCTCATCATCTTCTCTTTTGAGGGATTCATCATGAATATCCATAATATGGTTTCTACAAATGCATGAAGGAATCAGAGGAGACTTGCTAATCATGAAAAGAAGAGCATAACAATAGAGAACCAAAGTGGCACAAGAATGATCATCTTTGAATAATTTAGAACCAAATAACATCAAGTCAACAAATACTTATTGAAGCTCTCCATCTTTTCCATCCTTGATTCCTGTGTTACTCAGCATTTTTGGTAGGTTTCCAGCAGACGGCCTTCTCTCAAAAGTACTGTTAGGTTGTAATATGTTTGTAAGTGCTGTCTTCAGGCTCTCCTACTGCTGATGAGTATCACTCACATAAAATTGTGTAACAATTTTACAGTTGTTTAATAGTATCAATCACATAAAATCCTGCTTTATAAAAAAGCGAGAGGCAAAAATCTTCCTGCCTGGCATTTCAATGCAGTTGAATTCATGTCACGATAGCAGTAAATATAAATTGATTTTTAGTATAATAACCAATAAGGAGATCCTAAGTTTCTCTCAGAATCCAGATAGCATGTAATAAATTCTCCATATCTTGACAAATTTTCAAACAAAATATTTTAACACTTATTCTAGCTTTCAAAATATGCATTAAAACCAGAAGACAGAGACTTAAATCCAAATGCAGTATCATCATATGGCAATGTGACATAATTGCATGAAAAATTAATCCTAAGTTATAAAATTCATTATAAATAAAAGTGGAGAATGCAGTGATATATATTGTAGTGGCACCAGACAACATAAGTTGAAATCCTAAATTAACCACTTAGTAGATGCATAACCTTGTCATATTTCTTAACATATGTGTGACTCATTTTCTTTGTCTGTAAATAGAAATAATGGTAAGTACTTTATAGGATAGTTGCAAAAATTCTATGGATTAATAATACCTGGCACATACTAAGCACCAAAAATTGTGTTTGTCATTATTAGTAGTATTGCTAGTACTATTACTACTACGAATAAAAGACTCTCCATGAGCAATTAGGAAAATAAAGTGATGCTTACCAGGAGTCAATATATATTCAGCACGAATACTCTTCCTTTTTATACAACTACCAATGTAAAAGATGTACAAACCTTACCTATCTCCTTTCTTTTGAAGCTTCAGTATTCACTTGTGAAAAAATAAGTAAAGAGGAGAACTTTATTTCCATTACTTAAGAGATTTTTAAAGACACAAAAGATGACAAGGTATTACTTCAACAATTAAAAAGTCTTGGAGAATGGAGCAAGATGACAGAATTGAAGCCTACACCATTTGTTCCCTTGGCAGAAACACCAAATTTTGACAACTATCTCTACAAAGAAAAGCACCATCACAAGAACCAAAAATCAGGTGAACACATGCAGTACCTGGTTTTAACTTTGTATCACTGAAAGAGGCATTGAAGAGGGTAGCAGACAGCCTTGAATTGTTGATGCCACCCCTTCTTCATCCTCCAAAAGCAGCCATGCAGCACAGAATCTGGGCACTTGGGGAAGGGAGAGCACAGTGACAGGAGCACTTTACATTGAACTCAGGGATGCTGTCTCACAGCAGAGACCAAGCCATGCTGGGCTCAGCCAGCACCCATGCGTGAAGCGAGCATTTGGACCAGACCTAGCCAGAGGGCAATCTGCCCATCCCAGAGGTCAAAACTTGAGTTTCTTGGCAGCCTTGCTACCATGGGCCGAAGTGCTCTGGGGTTCTAGGTAAACTTGAAAGGCAGTCTAGGACACAACAACTGCAACTCCTAGGAAACTCCTAGTGCTGGGATGGGCTCAAAGAGCCAGTAAACGAGGGTTGTATTTGACCTAGGGAGACACCAGCTAGGGCAGCTAAGGGTGTGCTTGAGCCACTCATCCCCAGTCACAGGCAGTGCAGCTCACAGCAGTGAAGGGGACCCCTTCCTTCTGCTTAAGATCAAAGAGTAAAGACAACTTTGTCTTGCATTTTGGATAGCAGCTCAGCCACAATACGACAGCACCCAGCAGAGTCGTGGCCCCTGTTCCAGGGTCAAGCTCATAGATACCATTTCTAGACACACCCCAAGGGAAAAAGGAAACTTCTGCCTTGAAGGGAAAGATTCAGTCCTGGCAAGATTTATTACCTGCCGATTAAAAAGCCCTTGGACACTGAATAACCAGCACTGATACCGAGGTAGTATGTCATGGGCCTTGGGCTCTGAGATGTGACCTAGCACACAACCAGCTGTGGTGGATATAGTGAAAATCTCCTTCTATTTAAGAAAAGCAGAAGAAAATGTAAAGACTTTGTCTAACACCTTAGGTACCAACTCAACCAAGTGGGGTAGAGCAAAAATCAGGCTCTTGGGGTCCCTGACTCCTTGTCTAGGTTCTTGGACAGCATTTCTAGACCTTCTCTGGGCCAGAGCAGAGCCCACTGCCCTGAAATGGAGTCCCAGGCTTAGCAACACTCACCACAAGCTGATTGAAGAGCCCTTGGGCTTTAAATGAACAGCAGCAGTAACCTAGCAAAACCCCTTGGGGAACAGTGGTGGTGGTGGCCACTCCTCTGCCTGTGGAAAGGGGATGGAAAAGCAGGAAGAACATGGTATTCTAGTTTGAGTATCAGCTTAGCAGCAGTAGAATAAAATGTCAGGTAGATTTCTAAGGTTATTGACTCCAATCCCTGGCTCCTAAACAGTATCTCTGGAACTGCTTAGGGTATGGGGAAACTTGCCACTCTAAAGAAAAGGATATAAACCTGTTTGGCTTTGCCACCTGACAATTATAGAGTGCTAGGGACTTGAGTGAACATAGGTTGTAGCCAGGTAATGGTTACAGTAGGCCTTGGTCAAGATCCAGTGCTAGGCTGGTATCAAGTCTGACAAACCACACTCTCAGTGGTGGTTGCCACAAAAGTGCTTACATCACCACACCCCCAGTTCCAGGAAGCTCAAAACACAGAGAGAGAAAGACTCTGGGAGAAAGTAAGGGAAACGTATAAGAGTCTCTGCCTGGTAATCCAGAGTATTCTTCTGGATCTCATCCAAGACCACCAGGGTGGTACCTTTATGAGTCTGCAAAAAACACAGGGTTTTGGTGCTTGAGGCCCAAGTCCCTTTGAAGACATGGAAATAATTCTCAAGATGGACAAGCATAAACAAGCCCAGATTGCAAAGACTACAATAAATACCTAACTCTTCAATTCCTAGACAGGAACAAGCATCTAAAGCTCCAAGATCATCCATGAAACATGACCACACCAAATGAACTAAATAAGGCATCAAGAAACAGAGATATGTAACATTTCGGACAGAGGATTCAAAATAGTCATTTTGAGGAAACCCAAAGAAATTGAAGAGAACACAGAGAAGAAACTCAGAATTCTATGAGATAAAGTTAACAAACAGATTTAAATGATGAAAAAGTATCAAAGAGAAGTACTGCAGATGAAAAATGCAATTGGCATAACTGAAGAATGCAACAGAGTCTTTTAATATCAGAATTCACCAAACAGAAGAAAGCATTAGTGAGCCTGAAGACAAGTCATTTTAAAATACATGAGAAAAATACATGTCACAGGAGAAAAAAGGAAAATGAATAAAAAACAATAAAGCACACCTACAATATCTAGAAAATAGCCCCAAAAGGGCAAATATAAGAGTTATTGGCCTCAAAGAGGAGGTAGAGAAAGAGATGGGGTAGAAAGCTATTCAAAGGGAAAATATTATAGAACTTCATAAACCTAGAGAAAGACATAAACATTCAAGTACAAGAAGGTTATAGAACACTAAGCAGATTTAACCCAAAGAAGTCTCCTCAAGGCATTTAATAATCAAACTCCCAAAGGTGAAGGATAAAGAGAAGATTCTAAAAGCAGCAAGAGGAAAGCAACAATATACAATGAGCTCCAATACAAAAGGCAGCAGACTTTTCAGTGGAAACCTTACAGGAAAGAGTGG
Organism: Rhinopithecus bieti; assembly: GCF_001698545.2. Lineage (NCBI taxonomy): Eukaryota > Metazoa > Chordata > Mammalia > Primates > Cercopithecidae > Rhinopithecus > Rhinopithecus bieti. The sequence continues at coordinate 45,371 of NW_016830121.1, forward strand.
CATGACATACTTAAAGTGCTGAAGGAAACAAACTCTTACCCTATAATAATATATCCATTGAAAATATCCTTAAAGCATGGAGGACAAACAAAGACTTTCCCAGACAAACAAAAGTTGATTTCATCAACATCATATTTGTCCTACAAGAAATGCTAAAGGAAGTCATTGAAACTGAAAGGAAAGGTTGGTAATGAGTAATATGCCTAGGGTTTGTGTTCCCACCAAAATCTCATCTTGAATTATAATCCACATAATCCTCATAATCCCTACATATAAGGGAGAGAACAGGTGGTGGTGAGATGATGGTAGTGGTATCTCCCATGCCGTTCTCATAATACTGAGTGAGTTCCCATTAGATCTAATGGTTTTTAAGGGTTTTTTTCCCCCCTGCACTCAGCAATTCTCCTTTCTGCTGCCTTGGGAAGAGGTGCCTTGCTTCCCCTTCACTTTCTGCCATGACTGTAAGTTTCCTGAGGTATCCCCAGCCATGCTAAACTGTGACTCAATTGAATTTATTTCCTTTATAAATTACCCAGTCACAGGCAGTTTTTATAGCAGTGTGATAATGGACTAATACAATGAGCAGCGGGAAATTATCTGAAAGTAAAAACTCATGGATATTAGTAAGCATGCAAGAAAAACACAGAATATTATAACACTGTAATTGTGGTGTAAACTACTTTTAAGTAGAAAGACTAAATGATAAACCAGTCAAAAGTAATAACTACAACAACTTCTCAAGACATAGACATAGACATACAATACAGTATAAATAGAAATAACAAAAACTGGGGTTGCTTCCAAGATGACTGAATACAAACAGCTCTGGTCTGTAGCTCCCAGCAAGACCGACGCAAAAGACAGATGATTTCTGCATTTCCAACTGAGGTACCTGGTTCTTCTCATTGGGACTGATTGGACAGTGGATGCAGCCCATGGAGGGTGAGCTGAAGCAGGGTGGGGCATTGCCTCACCTGGGAAGCACAAGGGGTCAGGGGATTTCCCTTTCCTAGCCAAGAGAAGCCGTGACAGACTGTGCCTGGCGAAACAGTACACTTCTGATGAAATGCTTCACTTTTCCCACAATCTTAGCAACTGGCAGACCAGGAGATACTCTCCTGTGCCGGGCTCAACAGGTCCCATGCCCACAGAGTCTTGCTCACTGCTAGCACAGCAGTCTGAGATTGACCTGTGGCACTGCACCTTGATGGGTGGGGGGGGGCTTCTGCCATTGGTGAGGCTTGAGTAGCTCAAAGGGTAAACAAAGAGGCCAGAAAGCACGAACTGGGCAGAGCCCACTGCAGCTCAGCAAGGGCTACTGCCTCTATAGATTCCACCTCTGGGGGCAGGGCATAGTAGAACAAAAGGCAGCAGACAGCTTCTGGAGATTTAAACGTCCCTGTCTGACAGCTCTGAAGAGAGCAGTGGTTCTCTCAGCACAGCGTTTAGGCTCTGAGAATGGACAGACTGTCTTCTTAAGCGGGTCCCTAATCCCTGTGTAGCCTGACTGGGAAACACCTCCCAGTAAGGGCCAACAGACACCTCAAACAGGTGGGTGCCCCTCTGGGACGAAGCTTCCATAGGAAGGATCAGGCAGCAATATTTGCTGTTCTGCAGCCTCTGCTGGTGATACCCAGGCAAACAGGCAAACAGGGTCTGGAGTGGACCTCCAGCAAACTCCAACAGACCTGCAGCTGAGGGGTCTGACTGTTAGAAGGAAAACTAATAAACAGAAAGGAATAGCATGAACATCAACAAAAAGGACATCCACACCAAAACTCCATTTGTAGGTCACAAACATCAAAGACCAAAGTTAGATAAAACCACAAAGATGGGAAGACACCAGAGAAAAAGCTGAAAATTCCAAAAACCAGAGCACCTCTTCTCCTCCAAACGATCACAGCTTCTCATCAGCAAGGGAAAAAACTGAATGGAGAATGAGTTTGACAAATTGACAGAAGTAGGCTCAGAAGGTTGGTAATAACAAACTTCTCTGAGCTAAAGGAGCATGTTCTAACCCACTGCAAGGAAGCTAAAAACATTGAAAAAAGGTTAGACAAATGGCTAACTAGAATAAACAGCGTAGAGAAAACGTTAAATGACCTGATGGAGCTGAAAGACACTGCACAAGAACTTCTTGATGCATGCACAAGCTTCAGTAGCTGATTTGATCAAGTGGACGAAAGGATATCAGTGAATGAAGATCAAATTAATGAAATAAAGTGAAAAGACAAGATTAGAGGGAAAAAAATGAAAAGAAATGAACAAAGCCTCCAAGAAATATGGAACTATGTGAAAAGACCAAATCTGTGTTTGATTGGTGTAAGGGAAATTGACAGGGAGAATGGAACCAAGTTAGAAAACACTGTTCAGGCTATTATCCAGGAGAACTTCCCCAACTTAGCAAGACAGGTCAGCATTCGGCCGGGCGCAGTGGCTCAAGCCTGTAATCCCAGCACTTTGGGAGGCCGAGACGGGTGGATCACGAGGTCAGGAGATCGAGACCATCCTGGCTAACACTGTGAAACCCCGTCTCTACTAAAAAATACAAAAAACTAGCCGGGCGAGATGGCGGGCGCCTGTAGTCCCAGCTACTCGGGAGGCTGAGGCAGGAGAATGGCGTGAACCCGGGAGGCGGAGCTTGCAGTGAGCTGAGATCCGGCCACTGCACTCCAGCCCCGGCGACAGAGTGAGACTCCGTCTCAAAAAAAAAAAAAAAAAAAAAAAAGACAGGTCAGCATTCAAATTCAGGAAATACAGAGAACATCACAAAGACACTCCTCAAGAAGAGCAACCCCAAGACACATAACTGTCAGATTAGCCAAGGTTGAAATGAAAAAAAAAAAAAAAAAAAAAAAAAAAAAAAAAGTTAAAGCCCAAGAGAAAGGACGGGTTACCCACAAAGGGAAGCCCATTAGACTAACAGTGGATCTCTCTGAAGAAACCCTAGAAGCCAGAAGAGATTGGGGGCCAATACTCAACGTTTTTAAAGAAAATAATTTTCAGCCCAGAATCTCATATCCAACCAAACTAAGCTCATAAGTGAAGGAGAAATAAAATCCTTTATAGACAAGCAAATGCTGAGAGATTTTGTCACCACCAGGCCTGCCTTACAAGAGCTCCTGAGGGAAGCACTAAACATGGAAGGGAACAACTGGTACCAGCCACTGCAAAAACATGCCAGATTGTAAAGACCATCAATGCTAGGAAGAAACTGTGTCAACTAATGGGCAAACTAACCAGCTAACATCATAATGACAGGATCAAATTCACACATAACAATATTAACCTTAAATGTAAATGGGCTAAATGCCACAATTAAAAGACACAGACTGCCAAATTGGATAAACAGTCAAGACCCATCCATGTGATGTATTCAGGAGATCTAGCTCATGTGCAAAGTCTCATATAGGCTCAAAATAAAGGAATGGAGGAAGATCTACCAGGCAAAAAAAAGCAGGGGTTGCAATCCTAGTCTCTGATAAAATAGAATTTAAATCAACAAAGATCAAAAGAGACAAGGTCACTACATAATGGTAAAGGGATCAATTCAATAAGAAGAGATAATTATCCTAAATATATATGCACCCAATACAGGAGCACCCAGATTCATAAAGCAAGTCCTTAGAGACCTACAAAGAGACTTAGACTCCACACAATAATAATGGGAGACTTTAACACCCCACTGTCAATATTAGACAGATCAATGAGACAGAAGGTTAACAAGGATATCCAGGAATTGAACTCAGCTCTGGACCAAGCGGACCTAATAGAAATCTACAGAATTCTCCACCCCAAATCGACAGAATATACATTGTTCTCAGCACCTCGTCACACTTATTCTAAAACTGACAACATAATTGTTAGTAAAATAGTCCTCAGCAAATGTAAAAGAACAGAAATCACAACAAATTGTCTCTCAGACCACAGTGCAATCAAATTAGCACTAAGGATTAAGAAGCTCACTCAAAACCACATAACTACAAGGAAACTGAACAACCTGCTCCTGAATGACTGGTGAGTAAATAAAGAAATGAAGGCAGAAATAAAGATGCTATTTGAAACTAATGAGAAAAAAGACACAACATACCAGAATCTATGGGACACATTTAAAGCAGTGTGTAGAGGGATATTTATAGCACTAAATGCCCACAAGAGAAAGCAAGAAAGATTTAAAATTGACTGCTAATATCACAATTAAAAGAACTAGAGAAGCATGAGCAAACAAATTCAAAAGCCAGCAGAAGGCAAGTAATAACTAAGATGAGAGCAGAACTAAAGGAGATAGAGACACCAAAAAACCCTCTAAAAAACCAGTGAATCAAGGAGCTGATTTTTTGAAAAGATCAACAAAATTGATAGACCACTAGCAAGACTAATAAAGAAGAAAAGAAAGAAGAATCCAATACATGCCATTAAAATGATAAAGGGGATATCACCACCGATTCCACAGAAATACAAACTACCATCAGAGAATGCTATAAACACCTCTATGCAAATGAACTAGAAAATCTAGAAGAAATGGATAAATTCCTGGACATATACACCCTCCCAAGACTAAATCAGGAAGAAGTTGAATCCCTGAATAGACAAATAACAGGCTATGAAATTGAGGCAATAATTAAGAGCCTACCAACCAAAAAAACTCCAGGACCAGACAGATTCACAGCCAAATTCTGCCAGAGGTACAAAGAGGGGCTGGTACCATTCCTTCTGAAACTATTCCAAACAATAGAAAAAGAGGGAATACTCCCTAACTCATTTTATGAGGCCAACATCATCCTGATACCAAAGCCTGGCAGACACACACACACACACACAAAAGAGAATTTTAGGCCAATATCCCTGATGAACATAGATGCAAAAATCCTCAATAAAATACTGGCAAACCGGATTCAGCAGCACATCAAAAAG
>NW_016830121.1:51181-75286 GCF_001698545.2 Rhinopithecus bieti
TGATCTTTGACAAACCTGACCAAAACAAGCAATGGGGAAAGGATTCCCTATTTAATAAATGGTGCTGGGAAAACAAGTTAGCCATATGTAGAAAGCTGAAACTGGATCCCTTCTTACACTGTATGCAAAAATCAACTCAAGATGGATTAAAGACTTAAATAATAGACCTAACACCATAAAAACCCTATAAGTAATCCCAGGCAATACCATTCAGGACCTAGGCATGGGCAAAGACTTCATGACTAAAACACCAAAAGGAATGGCAACAAAAGCCAAAATTGACAAATGGGATCTAATTAAACAAAAAAGCTTCCACACAGCAAAAGAAACTATCATCAGAGTGAACAGGAAACCCACAGAATGGGAGAAAATCTTTTCAATCTACCCATCTGACAAAGGGCTACTATCCAGAATGTACAAATAAATTATCTACAAGAAAAAAAAATCAAAAGTAGACAAAGGATATGAACAGACACTTCCCAAAAGAAGACATTAATGCAGCCAATAGACATGTGAAAAAAATGCTCATCATCACTGGTCATTAGAGAAATTCAAATCGAAACTACAATGAGATACCATCTTACACCAGTTAGAATGGTGATCATTAAAAGTCAGGAAACAACAGGTGCTGGAGATGATGTGGAGAAATAGGAATGCTTTTACACTGTTGGTGGGAGTATAAATTAGTTTTACCATTGTGGAAGACAGTGTGGCGATTCCTCAAGGATCTAGAACTAGAAATTCCACGTGACCCAGTGATCCCATTACTGGGTATATACTCAAATGATTATAAATCATGCTACTATAAAGACACATGCACACTTATGCTTACTGTGGCACTATTCACAATAGCAAAGACTGGGAACCAACCCAAATGTCCATCAGTGATAGACTGGATTAAGAAAATGTGGCCCACATACACCATGGAATACTATGTAGCCATAGAAAAGGATGAGTTCATGTCCTTTGCAGGGATATGGATGAAGCTGAAAACCATCATTCTAAGCAAACTATCACAAGGACAGAATAGCAAACACTGCATGTTCTCACTCATAGGTGAGAGCTGAACAACAAGAACACACGGACACGGTGAGGAACATCACACACCAGGGCCTGTTGGGGGGTGGGGGCTGGGAGAGGGATAGCATTAGGAGAAATGCCTAATGTAAATGACAAGTTGATGGGGCAGCAAACCAACATGGCACATGTATACCTATGTGACAAACCTGCACATTGTGCACACATACCCTAGAACTTAACGTATAATTTTTTAAAAAAAGAAAAAAACAAAAACTTAAAACATGGAGGAATGAACTTAAGGTCTAGGATTTTATTTGGTTTTCTTTCAGACTTTTTTATGCAGTCACTGTTAAGTTGTCATGAGTTTCAGATAATTGGTTATAAGATAGTATTTGCAAACCTTGTGGTAACCTTAAATTGAAAAATATACAACAGATACCCAAAAAATAAACATTAAGAAATTAAATTATACCACCAGAGAAAATCACCTTCACTAAAAGGAGACAGGAAGTAAGGAAAGAAGGAAGGAGAAGACGACAACACAACCAGAAAACAAATAACAAAATGGCAACAGTAAGTCCCTAATTGTCAGTAATAATATTAAATGTAAATGAACTGAACTCTCCAACCAAAAGACAGAGTGGCTGAATGATGAAAAACCAAACAAATGATCTGTTGCCTGCAAGAAACACATTTCAGCTATGAAGATACACTTAGTCTGCAAATAAAAGGATAGAAAAAATTATTCCATGTCAATGGAAACCAAAAAACAGCAGGATTAGCTACACTTACATCTGACAAAATAGATTTCAAGCCAGAAACTATAAGAAGAGACAAAGAAAGTCATGATATAATGATAAAGGTGTCAATTCAGCAAGAGGGTATAATGAGGTAAATATATATGCACCCAACACTGGAGCACCCAGATATACAAAGAAAATATAATTATAGCTAACGTGAGAGAGAACCCCAACACAATAATACCTGGAGACTGCAACACCCACTTTCAGCATTAGACAGATCTCCCAGGCAGAAAATCAACAAACAAATATCAAAATTAATCTGCACTATAGAACAAATGAACCTAATCAATATTTACAGCACATTTTTTTGAAACAGAGTCTCATTCTGTCACCCAGGCTGGAGTGCAGTGGTGTGATTTCAGCTCACTGCAACCTCTGCCTCCTGGGTTCTAGCAATTCTAGTGCCTTGGCATCCCAAGTAGTTGGGACTACAGGCATGCACTATCACACTTGGCTAATTTCTGGATTTTTAATAGAGACAGGGTTTTACCATGTTGGCCAGGCTGGTCTCAAACTCCTGAACTCAAGCAATCTGCCCACCTTAGCCTCCCAAAGTGTTTACAGCACATTTTATTCGATTGCTACAGAATACACATTCTTCTTCTCAGCATATGGATCATTCTCAAGGGCAGACCAAATGTTAGATTGCAAAGCAAGTGTTAAAACATTTTAAAAAATGAAATAATATCAAGCATCTTATCTGACCACAAATGAAGTAAAACTAGAAATCAATAACAAGAGGAATTTTGAAAAGTATACAAACAGATGGAAATTATACAATATGCTCCTGGATGACCAGTGGGTCAGAGAATAAATTAAGAAGGAAATTGAAATATTTCTTGAATCAAATGGTAGTGGAATCAAAAAACACCAAAAACTTAATGGATACAATGAAAATGGTACTAAGAGGAAATTTTATAGCTATAAGTGTCTATCTACATCATAAAAGAAGAAAAATTTTAAATAAACAACTTAATGATGCATCTTAAAGAATTAGAAAAGTAGAAAAATAAGAGCAAACCAAACCCAAAACTAGTAGAAGAAATAATAAAGATCAGAACATAAAGTTGAAATGAAGCAAACAATACAAAAGATCAATGAAACCAAAAGGTGATTTATTGAAAAGATGAACACAATTGACAAATCTTTATCCAGACAAATGAAGGTAACAGGGAGAAGATCCAAATATAATAAACAAAATTAGAGATAAATACAAGACATTACAACTGATATGAGGAATTGAAAGGATCATTAGTGGCTACTATGAGTAACTGTATGCCAATAAGTTGGAAAATCTAGAAGAAGTGGATAAATTACCAGACACATGGATACCAAGATTGAGCCATGAATAGAAAAATAACAAGTGATAAGATTGAAACAATGTTTTAAAGTCTCCCAGTAAACGTTTTGGCCTGGGACCCAATGGCTTTATTCTGAATTCTACCAAACATTTAAAGAACGAACACCAACCCCACTCAAACTATTCCAAAAAATCGAGAAAGGAATACTTCCAAACTCATCCTATGAGACCAGTATTATCCTCATATCAAAACCAGACAAAAACACCTAAAAAAGGTAAGAAAACTACAGGTCAATATTTCTGATTAATATTGACTCCACAATCCTCAACAAAATACCAGCAAACTGAATTCAACAATACATTAGAAAGATCATTCATCATGACCAAGTCGAATTTACACCAGGGATGCAAGAATAGTTCAACATATGCAAATCAATTAATGTGATACATTATATCAACAGAATGAAGAACAAAATCCATGTGAGCATTTTAATTGATGCTGAAAAAACATTTGATAAAAATTCAACATCCCTTCATGATAAAAATACTCAAAAAACTTGATATAGAAGGAACATTCCTAAACAAAATAAAATCCACATATGACAGACCAACAGCTAGTATCATACTGGATGGGGAAAAACTGAAAGCCTTCCTCTAAGATCTGGAACACAAAAAGAATGCTCACTTTCACCGCAGTTATTCGACATAGTACTGGAAGTCCTAGCTAGAGCAATCAGACAACAGAAAAAAATAAAGGGCATCCAAATTGGAAGGGAAGAAGTCAAATTAACCTTGTTTGGAGATGATATCATTTTATATTTGGAAAAACCTAAAGACTCCACAAAAATACTATGAGAACCAATAATGCAGTAAAGTTGCAGGATACAAAATCAACATACAAAAATCAGTAGCACTTCTATATGCCAACAGTGAGCAATCCAGGAAATAAATTTAAAAAGTTATCCCATTTACAATAGCCACAAATAAAATTAAATACATAGGAATTAACCCAAGAAGTAAAAACTCTCTGCAATGAAAACTATGAAATACTGATGAAAGAAATTGAAGAGGACACAGAAAATGGAAAAAGATTCCATGTTCATGGATTAGAAGAACCAATATTTTTAAAATGTCCACACTACCCAAAGCAAGCTAAAGATTCAATGCAAGCTCTATCGAAATCCCAATGACATTCCTCACAGAAATAAAAAAAAAAACAAACAATCCTAACATTTATATGGAACTACAACAAACAAACAAACAAAAAACAGAATAGCAAAAGTTATCCTGAGCAAAAACAACAAAACTGGGTGAATCAAATTACTTCACTTCAAATTTTACTACAGGGCTATAGTGATGAAAACAGCATGGTACTGGCACAAAAACAGACACGTAGACCAATGAAACAGACTAGATAACTCAGAAACAAATCCATACACCTACTGTGAATAAATTTTTGATAGAGATGCAAAGAATATATACTAGGGAAAACAGTCTCTCCAATAAATGGTGCTGGGAAAACAGACTATCCACATGCAAAATAATAAAATTCGACCTCTGATATGGTTTGAATTTGTGTCTCTGCCCAAATCTCATGTTGAATTATAATCTCCTATGTTAGAAGAGGGACCTGGTGGAAGGTGGTTCCATCATGGAGGTGGACTTTCCCTTGCTGTTCTCATGATAGTGAGTTCTCATGAGCTCTGGTTGTTCAAAAGCATGTGGAACCTACCCGCCCTCTCACTTCCTCCTGTTTCTGCCATGTAAGATGTGCCTCCTTCCTCTTTGCCTTCCACCATGATTTTAAGTTTCCTGAGGTCTCCCCAACCATGCTTCCTGTACAGCCTATAGAACTGTGAGTTAATCAAACTCCTTTTCTTTATAAATTACCCAGTCTCAGGTAGTTCTTTATAGCAATTCAAGAACAGATTAACACAAAAAAATGGTACTTAGGAGTGGGGTATGGCTACAAAGATACCTGAAAATGTGTAAGTGACTTTGGAACTGGGTAATGGGCAGATGTTGGAAGAATTGGAGGGCTCAGAAGAAGTCAGGAAGATGAGGGAAAGGTTATAACTTCTTAGAGACTTGTTGCACTGTTTTGACCAAAATGCTGATAGTCATGTGGAAAATGAGGTCCAGGCTGAGGTGGTCTCAGATGGAGATGAAGAACTTCTTAGGAACTGGAGCAAAGGCCACTTTTGTTAGTTATTAGCAAAGAGGTTGGAAGCATTGGGCCCCTACTCCAGAGATCTACGGAACTTTCAACTTGAGGGAGATGATTTAGGGTATCTGGCAGAAAAAATTTCTAAGCAGCAAAGCATTCAAGATGTGCCCTGGCTGCTTTTACCAGTGTATGTTTATATATGTGAGCAAAAAGATTATCTCAAACTGGAACTTACATTTAAAAGGAAAACAGAGGGTAAAAGTTTGGAAATGTGCAGCCTGACCATGTGGTAGAAAAGAAAAACCCATTTTCAGGGGAGGAATTCAAGCTGGCTACAGAAATTTGCATAATAGGAGTCTAATGTTAATAGCCAAGACAATGGGAAAAATGCCTCAAAGGCATTTCAGAGACCTTTGCAGCAGCTCCTGCCATCACAGGTATAGAGGGCTAGGAGGGAAGAAAGGTTTTGTGGGCCAAGGCCAGGGCCCCACGGCCTTGAGCAACCTCAGGACACTGCTTCCTGAGTCCCAGCTGTTCCAGCTACAGCCATGGCTAAAGGAGCCAGATACATCTCAGGCTCCTGCTCCAGAGGGTGCAAGCCATAAGCCTGGCAGCTTCTACATGGTGTTAAGCCTGCAGGTGTGCAGAGGGCAAGAGTTGAGACTTGGGAGCCTCTGCCTAGATTTCAGAGGATGTATGGAAACACCTGGATGTCCAGGCAGAAGTCTGCTGCAAGGGCAGAATCCTCATGGAGAATCTACCAGGACAGTGTGGAGGGCAAATGTGGGGTTGGAGCCGCCACACAGAGTCCCCACTGGTACACTGCCTAGTGGAGCTGTGAGAAGATGGCCACCATCCTGCAGACCACAGAAGAGTAGATCCACCAACAGCTTGAACCATGCATCTGGAAAAGAAGCAGGCAATCAATGCCAGCCTATAAAAGCAGCCTAAGAATGCCAAGTGCCCTACAGAGTCAAAGGGGTGGAAATGCCGAAGGCCTTGGGAACCCACTCCTAGCATCACTGTAGCCTGAATATGAGACATGGAGTCAAAGAAGATTATTTTGGAGCTTTAAGATTTAATGACTGCCCTGCTGGGTTTCAGACTTGCATGGGGCCTGTAGCCCCTTTGTTTCAGGTAATTTCTCCCTTTTGGAACAGGTGTATTTACCCAATGCTTGTACCTGCATTGTATGTTGAAAGTAATTAACTTGCTTTTTATTTTACAGGCCCATAGGCAGAAGCAACTTGCCTTGTCTCAGATGAGATTTTGGACTGTGGATTTTTGAGTTAGTACTGAAGTGAGTTAATACTTGGGAAACCGTTGACATGGGATGATTGTATTTTGCAATGTGAGAAGAAGGTGAGATTTGGGAGGGGCCAGGGTGGAATAACATGGTTTAGATTTATGTCCCCATCAAAATCTCATGTTGAATTTTAATCCCCAATATTGGAGGAGGGGCCTGGTGGGAGGTGATTAGATCATAGGGGCAGCCTTCCCCCTTGCTGTTCTTATGATAGGGAGTAAATTCTCATGAGGTCTGGTTGTTTAAAAGTGTGTAGCACCTCTCACTCCTCTCTCTTCCTCCTGCTTCTGGCATGTAAGGCATGCCTTCTCCCTCTTCACCTTCTGCCATGATTGTAAGTTTCCTGAGACCTCCCCAGCCATGCTTCCTGTACAACCTGTGGAAATGTGAGTCAATTAAACATCTTGTCTTTATAAATTATCCACTCCCAGGTAGTTCTTTATAGCAACGTGAGATCCGACAATACAACCACTATCTCTTTCCATATGCAAAAATCGAATTTAAATGCATTAAAGACTTAAATCTAAGACCTCAAACTATAAAACTGCTACAAGAAAACATTGGGAAAACTCTCCAGAACATTGATCTGGGCAAAATTTCTTGAGTAATACCCCATAAGCACAGGCAACCAAAGCAAAAATGGATAAATGGAATAACATCAGGTTAAAAAGTTTCTTCACAGCAAAGAAAACTATCAGCAAACTGAACAGACAACCCACAGAATGAGAAAATATTTACAAACCACACATCTGACAAGGGATTCATAAAACTACAATGAGATATCAATTCATCTCAGTTAAAATGGCTTTCATCTAAAAGACAGGCAGTAACAACGGCTGGCGAGGATGTGGAGTAAAGGGAATCCTGGTACACTGTTGGTGGGAATGTAAATTAGTACAACCACTATGAAGAACAGTTTAGAGGTTCCTCAAAAAACTAAAACTAGATCTATCATATGATCCAGCAATCCTACTGCTGTGTATATACCAAAAAGTAAGGAAATCAGTATATCAAAGAGGTATCTGCACCCCCACATTTGTTGTAGCACTGTTCACAATAGCCAAGATTTGGAAGCAACCTAAATGTTCATCAATAGATGACTGGATAAAGAAAATGTGGTACATTTAAACAATGCAGTACTATTCAGTTATTAAAAAGAATGAGATCCTGTCATTTGCAACAACATGGATGGAACTAGAGGTCATTGAACTAAGTGAAATAAGCCAGGGGCAGAAAGACAAACTTCACATTTTGTCATTTATTTGTGGGATCTAAAAATCAAAGCAATTGAACTCATATAGATGGAGAGTAGAAGAATGGTTACCAGAAGCTGGGAAGGGTAGTGGAGTGGCAGAGAGGGAAAGGTGGGGATGGTTAATGGGTACAAAAAAACAGGGTTCCCCAAAAACCGCCCCCCACCTCGCCCCGCCAACCCAGCCACAGACCAGTAATGGTCACGTAACAGGAGGTGAGCAGTGGACAACCGAGCATTACTGCCTGAGCTCTCCCTCCTGCCAGATCAGCTGGGCATTAAATTCTCACAGGAGCATGAACCCTATTGTGAACTGCACATGCGAGGGATCTAGGTTGCGTGCTCCTTATGAGAACCTAACTAACGCCTGACGATCTGAAGTGGAACAGTTTTGTCCTAAATCCATCCCCACAACTCCCAGTACATGGGAAAATTTCATGTAACTGGTTCCTCATGCCAAAAAGGTTAGAGACCACTGCAAAAAAAAAAAAAAAAAGAATGAATAAGACATACCATTTGATAGGACAATAGGGTGACTATAGTAAATAATTTAATTGTACATTCTAACATGACTAGAAGAGTATAATTAGGTTGTTGGTAACACAAAGGATAAATGCTTGAGGGGATGGCTACCCCATTTTGCATGATGTGATTATTCCACGTTGCATGCCTGTATCAAGATATCTTATGTACCCCATAAATATATATATATATATCAATTATGAATCCACAAAATTAAAAATAATTTTTTTTTAAAGTTTGAAGGTTTTTACTCCTAAAGTACCCTATTTCTTATTTACTTCTAACATAACCTACAAGTCACTAAAGCAGTTAGGCCAGAAAGAAAATGTCTGCAGTGTCTCACAGAGCAAAGACCCCTCCAAAGAATCCAGACTCTGGTTGAAGATTAAGAGCAGGCCAGCAATATTACACTGTAATAAATGACAACTGTCAATAAGAAGGAAAAGTAAAAGGGTAGCAATGGCATCTTAAAAAGGCAACAACATTTTACTTCCTTGCTTTCTTTATATGTTATATCTTGCCTTTTATCCTTTCCTATCAACCCTGGGTTTAACCGTATGCCAACCTCACATATTAAAAGCACTTTAAGAAAACCAAACACCGCATGTTCTCACTCATAGGTGGGAACTGAACAATGAGAACGCTTGGACACAGGAAGGGGAACATCACACACTGGGACCTGTTGTGGGGTCGGGGGAGGGGAAGGGATAGCATTAGGAGATATATCTAATATAAATGATGAGTTAATGGGTGCAGCACAGCAACATGGCACGTGTTTACATATGTAGCAAACCTGCACGTTGTGCACATGTACCCTAGAACTTAAAAGTATAATAAAAAATAAAAAATAAAAAATAACTATTTTACAAAGAAAAGCATTCTAAATGTCTCCACAAAGAAGTACTTGTGTGCATTTATTTATCTATGTATATTAAACAAAACTGGCTTTCTTTGACTTCTTAATCCTTTTCATTAGGTCCTTAATTCTCAATAAAGAATATCCTTTAAAACAAAATTGGTCTACACAAACAAGCACGCAGTGCCACCTAATGGCAGCTACCATTTTAAGGCATTCGAACCAGAGAGACTGCTGCAGTATTTAGATGTCTTTGTGAACAAATATCACACAATCAAATATTACAGTGGGGTGTTGAGGCTCAAAATCTGAAACCATCCATCGCCCTCATGCTTCCTTCAGAAGTATGTGATAACAAGAAAAACTTTCTTGAAACTCTTCTCTGAAACTTCCCTTCAGCCCTGTTGATAGGATCCTTAATCTTTTTTGTCTTTCTGCTGTCAGTGGCTTTCATCTTGGCTATCCCCTTTTATAGCACATTATCTGTCAAAATTATTTAACATATTACAAGCTCAATTTTTAAAAAATACAAAAAAATGATGTAATTTTACACACTAGTGTCATCTACTGATGTTACTACTCCTTGGTCCTTAATTAGCAAATGAAGCTCATGTGAATTCTTTCTCATGGATTAAAAACGAAAAAGAAAAAGTCGTTTATTCTGTCTCTCCCATCATGTTTCCAGCCACCAATTGGCCTAGCAGGATTATGGCAGAAGCCTAGGGTGACACTGGATCGTAGATGCTGCTAAGCACACTAACACACAATCTTTTAAAGGGGTAAAATCGCCCCAAAGGGAACTCCGTTTGGTACCCTCTCCACACAATCTTGTGTGTAATTTTTTCTCCTGAAATTATTGAAACACAATGATGGATTTACTGTCTCTTTCTCTTCCACCTTCCACATTTAAGCAAGGTTATTTGGCCCTGTACTCACCAATTCAGCAGAAACAATTAACTAAATGCAAGATTAGATTGTACTCTATGATATTGTCTCCAACTGTCATAAAAGAAATTACAAGTCCAACTTACTGGCTATCATTTTCCAGACTGTGCTGATAAAAGCAGACTTTGTTATTCACTAAATGTTCTTATGAGCAGGGCCTGCTATGTAATTTGTGAGGCCTAGCGTAAAATGAAAGCACAGGACCTCTTGTTTAAAATGTTGGGAAAAAACAGTGCTGTTGAAGTCCTAAATATAAAGTTGTTTCCTTTCTTCCATGGTCTCTCTCTTGACTTCTTGTGGTGTCTTTTATTTGTTACTTGTGACAATCTAAGTTTGAAAAACTCTGTTTATTTTTTAATTTAAAAAAAGTAGATTCACGGCCCATGTGCAGGTTTATTACATGGGTATATTTTGTAGTAGTGGAGTTTGGACTTCTAGTGTACCCATCACCTGAATAGTGAACATTGTAGCAATAGGTACTGTTACACTCCCTCTTGGAGTCCCCAGTGTCTTTATTTCCCTCTGTAGGTCCATGTGTACCCATTGTTTAGCTCCCACTTATAAAGGAGAACATGCAGTCTTGGGTTTTCTGTTTCTGAGTTATTCTGCTTAGGATAATAGCCTCCAGTTCCATCCATGTTACTGCAAAATACATGTTTCACACTTTTTTGTGGCCATAGCAGTTTTAAAATATAAGGACATTTAACTGGTATACAGGATAGTCAAAAATTACACAATTCATATTTCATAGCTCAATTATACATATGTATTTCATTCTTAGCAGAGGAGTGTAAATGATGCACAAAACTAACTTAATTGTTTTTATTTCATCTTTTGGTGCCAGCATATTCTACCAACACTCTCTACCTTTGGCTTACTGATGAATAGGAAAGGACTGAAAGGAAAAGGAACTGTGGGTTACCCAACATTTCCTTTTGAATGTTATTTCCAGCAGAAGTAGTTGACAAATAGTGGGAAGCAACATGAGTAAAAAAGGAAATGATAGGTTTCTGTGGTCATTTGTGTTTCTTAGGGTGCCACTGCCTTCTTTCTGCATTCAAAGCAAGTTCTGGTTCAAACAAAGTATGGCCTCTTGTGACTATGAGCACCCCCACTTAGCCACAGACATAACACTTCTTCTATACTTGTTTGAATCTCACTGAACTGCCATGCAGTATGCATTCACTGGAATTTTGTGCTCAGGGAGCACTGTGAACACTCTATGTGAACGGGGTTGCAAAGAGAGCTGGACACACATACTAAACGTACCACCTCTGCTTATGCACATGCTGCATTGCCCACTGGACCTCACTTACACAACACAAATTTAAAGATAAAATTATTAATAATTTCAAGACAATGACAGCAGAGCATTAATCAAGCATGGAGCCCTTCTGAGTGCAGACCCCTGTGTGACTGCACAGGTTGTGAACCTAGCCCTGTTTGTGAAATGTAGCAGGACAAAAAAACAGTCACTCTTCTTTAATCAGGGATAAAAACAAGATTTACATTTATTACTTCCAACATGCTGAATGGTAGGTTAAGTCTTTCACATACACTACCTCATTAAACCATCAAATAACAGTTTGGGGTAGGTATTATTATCTTCATTTACAGAGAAGGAAATAGGAGATTTTAGAAACTAAGTGATTTACCCAATATCTGTTGACTAAAAGGTAGTGGAGTAGGGATTTTAACCCAGGTTTGACTGACCCCAAAGCCCAGTTAATCTACTACTTCCATAAAAGCATTTAGTGTAGATTTTAAATTACAAAATATTTGTAAATTGTTAGTATTAGATATACACATATAATAAATACCTATATGCTAATAAGACCAAGTATGAATTAATGAAATAGCATGATTCACAGATTAATTCTTTTAAATCACATCTGGCCTTCTAATGTAATATGACAAGTGGAGCACATATGTTTATCTCCTTTACCTCCTGAGGCTTCATTAAAATGATGATAATGCTTTTTTAAGGTATAAGCCATCAACTACAAATATAACAGTATAGAAGCTATTGTTAAGTGAGCAATTTCAATAAATCAAATGAGCAATTCACTAAAAAATGCATTACAAATCTATTTATAAAATGTAAAAGCAGGCAAAACCAAAGGATAATTGTTTAGTAGTACATATATAGGTGGTAAAACTATTTTTAATAACAAAGGAATGACTATCACAACCTTCAGTGTAGGTGTTACCTCTGCAGGGGAGGGGCACATGATGAAGAGGGAGAACACAGGAGCTTTTATGCTGTTTAACCATGGTGAGAGGTGCATGGGTATTCATTTTGTTATACATTTATTACACACATATACATATGTCTATATGTAGATCACATTCTCTTGAATGTGACTTATTTTCCTCTAACTTTTAAAAAATACTGCATTCATAAAATAACTATAACATCATATGAAAGAGGAATTATTGAATTACAAGAAAAATAACCTTTGGGAATTAAAATATGTTTGCCAAAATAAAAATTTAATAGAAAACTTAGAAAATAAATCTAAACAAATCTCCCAAATTACAATATAAGGAAACTTAAAAATGACAGACAAGACAAAAGATCCAACGGGCTATTCCAGAGGTTTTACATCCAAATACAAATTAGAGAAAAAAAGAAGAGAGGAAAGATTATCACGGAAATGCTCATAGATAATTTCCCTAAGGTGGATCCAGTTTTCAGACTGAAAGAATTCATTCTATGCCCAGGACTTAAACGTGTCCTGGAAAAAAATGTTATACCTCTAAGGATAAAGAGAAGACCCAAATAACTGCCAAGGAGAAAATACAGCTCACCTGCAAAGGAATAAGAGTCAAAGACATTAGCTTGCTCATCAGAACATAGAATGTAGAAAGGCAATGGAGAAAGGTCGTCAAAGTTCCCAGGAAAATTTATTTCAACCCGGATTTCTATAACTAATCTTATAACCACCAAAAGAACATCATAAAAAATGTTTTTTTAACATGCAAGGACTCAGAAGTTTACTTAAATGCACCATTTCTTAGGAATAAAAATGTATCTCAAGAAAATAGGCAAGTATTCCATCAAAACAAAGGAAGAAAGCATAATGTCTTCAGAAACAATGATACCCAAACTAAGAGAGGAATGAAGCAAAATTCCAGGATGACATCCACACAGCTGTTCTAGAGAGTGCTAGTAAAGACCGGGGCCAGAGAACAGAATGTTTTCTTTGGGAAGACTCAGAGAGAAAATGAGAACAAGTAATAAATAAGGCTGGGAGGCTGGAAAAACTTGAGGATAAACAAAGCACTTGGTGAACTGTAAAAAGGAGAATATATGAACTCGATACAAGGAACATTCTCCATTAGATGGTACAGGGATGGTTACTTTGTACCTCACACAAAAGGAAATACAATACTGGCATATTACTTGTCTCTACAATGAACAATACACCTGTGTGGGTTCAGAACCTCTAAGAAGCAGTGGTCAGGGCAGACTTAGAAGTGTGGGAGATGTATTGGATGTGGATGCTTGTGAAAGATAAATGGGACAGGGAGTAGGAGTTGGTTGAAAAAACCTTCAGACCTCAATGTAGGTTTGAAACCTGTGAAAGGAAAAGAAGGAAGGAGGAATCTTCAGTAGGAAGAACCCAGATTGTGGTACTTCTCCACCACACTCAACCAGTCCAAGAGGGAGCTACAGAGCAAAAATTATCCTGTGCTGGGTCCCATCTTGGGCAGCAGTGACCAGTACCTAGAACCCCAACGATGCTCAATCATTGGCTAGAGTTGCCCAGAGAGAGTCAGAGAGAGCATGTCCTCTGCTAGAACACTTTGCTGGATCTCAAAGGTACTGAAGTTCAGGTTGCCAGGGATTACACTCTTTGCTGGAGAAGCTCTCTTAAAGTGATGCCTGAATGGTGCAGCACACTTCTAAAATATGCAATACACAAACCAAGACCCAAAGGATACTACCTCATGGCTATATCCAATTACTGCATCAGTTGGAAACTTTTTCAGTGATATGTACTGCTTTACATCAAATCCTGATATGGTCTAGTCATTTACAAAAAATAATAATAATAACAATAAGGCAAGTTAACTTATGCAGCACTCCAACCCAACGCTGGAGTAGGTAGAGCACAATCACAATAAAAGCTACTCAATTATCATATACCACTGGGCCATATAGTGAAAACTCCCAGCGCTCTCACAACTGTCTCTACTAGCCAAGCTAGAAGACCTCAGTTTTGCTGTCTGCTTGTCCATTTTCCTCAGAGGTCTCTGGTTTTCAGAGTGAGGGGGTTCTCTCTTTTCCATTATCCTCCTTAGATACCTCTGAAATGGGACTACACAGCTTTCACAACCTACTTCCCACTAATGTAGGTTTACAGATTTGCAAATTGCTTTCAAGGTCAGAAAATCTCAAGTTTTTGCAGGGCTGATGTATGGGTTGTTTGGCAATAATATTCCCTCAAAATCATACAAGGCTTCTAGTCTTTTAGATTTCAAGAGTTAAGTACAGCTGAAGATTCATCAGCACATCGTTTTTAGAATTTAAGACTGACACTTTACTTACTATCCTCTGTCCTATGGCTAGAACACTCTCTGGAGTAACTGGCAGTTCCTGAAAGCCAACTGAGGCAGCAGGCTTGGGTGGCAAGGCAACATTCTTAATTTCATCTTTGCAGGTACACTAGTTCCCATAGTCTAACGAAGGTGATTGAAAAGGTTTGTTGGTCTATTCTTATCTCCTGCCAAAGCCGACAGTTCTATAATTCCTTAAATTTTGATTACAGAATCAGTTGACTTTTTCAGTACTATAAGCCCCAAATTACTAGACTCCCAGTCATCTAATATTGCCTTAAACACAGAGTCCCTCAGCTGAGCTGTATTCCCTCTATTTCTACTTATAAACTTGCCTGACTTCTCCCCTCTCTTGTGGGGCCTTCTACAAAAGGGGCAGCAAACAGACACTGATTTTTTTTTTTCACCATTTCCCCTGGAGTTATTGGCTAACTTGGCCCATAATCTGCCTGTCCAGTTATCAGAGGCACATTGTCCATAGCTTTGCCACACCATTAATAAAAATGCCTCCCCCTTACATTCTGCAATGTCTATATACTTGAAACCATCCAACAAATGCAGCTATTTAAGTTCTCATTATGTACAGTACTCCATTTCATATACCAAATTGTATACTAGTTAAGATACAGGTTTAGCTGCATGAAAATAGAAACTCAAGCTAACATACATTTAGATAGAAGATAGTTTCTCTTTCCCATGGCAGCAGCAGGATGGAGGAAGTGGGGATAAGTAGAACAGCCCCTTCCCTTAAGGACATGTCTCTGGAAATATCACGTGCCATTTTCACTCACAAGCCCCTGGCTAGAACATAACCTCAGGGCCACTCTTAAGTGTAAGGGAGGCTGGGCAATGGATGGCCCTGTACCCTACTGAAAATTCCCTGGTTATTTCCCTATAGGAAATAAAAGAGATGGCAAATCAGGGATAGCCAGCCTCCTCTTCCTATTTTTCCTTATTTAGCAGAGAACATGTAGACTAATTCTCCTAACAGAATTTCCCCTATAATTTGCTTAATCCAGATGATATTAATCCCTATGGCCTAGTACATAAGAAAATTATTTCCTCTATGCCCTGACTTCCAAGGCTCCTTAATTATACTTCTTTCAAAGCCAAGCTCCAATCTCATCTTCATCAATTCACAGGCTGCTCCTGCCTGGTTTCTCTGTTCTCTGAACTGTCAGTGATGCAATTCAGCTTTTGACAGTTCTCTAATTTTTACTGTGCACGTTTTGTCTATAAAGACTATTTGTGCTCATTACAAGAAAATTTCATAATTTATCATCTTTTTGTCCCATAATACATATTAAAGTGTTAATTCCATAAGGGATGCTTAACAAATAATGATTAATAGATCATAATCCCAAATCCTTAAACATGTAGGAATTACAACAGCAATAACTTAAAAGTACATCAAAGAATCTTTATTTTCTCTAATGCCATGGTTTGGTAAATATAGTATTTAGGGTTGAATTCTTCTTACAAGTAAATTTCTAAGAATTCACAAAGACATTCTTTCTTTGGAAAAACATGTATTTGCTCTCTTAATATTAAAAAACTGTTTAAAATATTAGGAAATATGAATAGAAAAATAAAATGCTCTACAATCTCTACAACAATAGGTTACCACTAATAATACTTTGAAATGTATTATTCAATGAAAGATATTATTTCCAATGTTATAATGAGAATTATATACACACGGTTTAAATTGTCAGAAACCTAGTAGAGTATTATGTTAAACAGCATTAGTGATCTTTCTTATTTGTTATCTAACACGACTTCTTCAAGTCTGAAACATTCTTCTCTATTAATCACTTTCCATCCAAGGATATATTTAAACTGATTTTATGATTTCAGGATTTACCATAGACAAACACATGGCTTTCAGAGATACAATGACATATCACAGCATCTATAGTCATAAAACAAAACATATAGCATTTTTATGTGTTTAATTTTTTTCTACTTTATGGGTTATAAGCATCAATATATAAATTTTCAGGAAAAAATGGATATATGCTATAAATTTATATTTATATGTTTCATTTTATTGCCAATTCTCTAGCAAGGCCATAGATACCATCCTCTCAACTTTCAAATAAAATTTCAAAATACATTTCCCTTAAAATGTTAATGATTAAATACTCTATACCTTCTTGTCACAGTCATGTATTATGATGGTAAATAAAGAAATAAATTTGAAAGGAATTTTTAGCCTTTAGAAGGAAGAGCGAGTATATAAGGATGAGGAGTATGATGTTATACGAAATTCAATAGTATATTTTGAAATAGAGCAGGTTTTATTGTAGGATATACAGATATTCTCCCAGAATCATTACTTTCCATCTCAATAAAAATTATATTATTGATTGCTATTATTTTCTATGTAATGGGTCCTCAGAGCTAAAATATTTCATTGAAATGATCTATTTTCAGCATCGAAAATAGTGCATCCCATTGAGAATAAATGGCCACCCACTTGTTTCAAAGGGGGGAATTACACAGATGTAGATTACTTATGAAAAACTTGAATTCACCCACAATACGAATGGAATTTCAAAAATAAACATCAGGTATGATATGAAATTAGGAGAAGGAAGTACTATCCTGATAAATAGCTCCATTCCTTCATTTTGAGTTATCAAAGTGTTATTGCTAACTTCCTATTTTCATATTGATAATTTGGCAATATTCGAAAACCAAAGAGAGAACTAATTTTTTGCAAAATGTAAGCAATTATTAAATCCAAGTGATCTAAGGATCCAATACTTGCATGTTTGTTATATCACTCTCTACTTTTCTGTCTTTTTCTAACTTGACATAATAAAAATTTGTTTTATCCCCAAGTTTTAATCACTCCCATTTCACCAACTAATGACTCTTTCTTGGCCAGAATTAGTACTAGCAAAGCAATTCACTCTATTACTCTCTTTACCTTTTACAAAATAAATTGTTAAAGTAGTGTCTGATTTTAACTAAATAAGCCAACCAATACATGTTCACGAAAGGAAAAGCCCTGTCTTCATTAGCCCTTGCTTCTGTGCAATTTATGTAATCTATTTCAAGAATACATCATACATGTTCTATGCATCACACCAAGCAACTTCTAATACTCTCCAACAATATCATTTATGTTTATTCCCCCCAAAGGATTTCCTGGGTACTTCTGCTTGTCGACTCATTGATGTTCATGCAAGTATACATCATTTTCATAGGCATTATTTATTTTTTCCTGCGTCATAATAAGACCTTTTCTTTTGATAGTCGTATAGAAGGAAATGAGCAGCAAAACAGAGATTTTATCAAGTAAATTCAATTAGCCACTCAAGGAGTATCCTACATATTAGATTGATCTTGAATCTAATTTAACTGATGACTAATATTTATTAAGCACTCACTATTTTCCTAGTTCTGGGCTTAGCACTTTCATTTCATCTTCTCATTTAATTCTATTAATAATAATAACTCTATATGTAGTAGAGATGTAGAGAAAATACACCTGTCTCAGAGAACTAGTATTTGAGATATTACTGTCTTCTTGCAAAGTTTAGAAATTTGCAACGATGTCACCCATAGTCACTGGGTCTGATTTGAAGTGACTTTTCTTGCACATTCAAAACCTCTTCATTTCTATGTTTGAGTCCTATGTTTCTGGGCTCCATGACTATACTCTTGTGAGGAAGTGCACTGAGCCCTACAGTGAAACTTCGGTCCCTTGCTATGAATTTGCTTAGTCCTGTGGAATCTATTTCACCACATTTCGTTAGGCTGGATAATCATCCTCCACATATTTCTAAGCTATTGCTTATCTTATCCACTGCATTCTTTCAACAAGTTATCCTACTGACACATTCTACTCTGGGCTGCAGTCATCTACCTTCTATATGCACAGTAGGTGAGAACAGACTTCAGTATCTCCAAGGGTTTCTTCGTGGATTTTTGTTGTTGTTAGTTCATTGAATCCATTTCTGTTCTTTGATTCTACCATTTCTCCAAAGTTTATTTGAGGAAGCAAGCCAACAGCCCTGGTAGATTCATTATCTTCATAAAAACCAGAAGCCTTGATATTGCTTATTTGCTTTTTATTAAAAGTTACACTTGGAGAGATAGAGATACAGGCAATCATGGAGGATGGGAGGCAGGACTAGACTGCAGCTCTGTTCAGAGCAGCCTGTGGAAGTTTGCACTGTGAATTTTAGCTCTAGATTGATTGCAAGAACAAATCATCAATCTCGAGAGGACCCATAGACCCTCTGAAGGAAGCAGACTGCTTCTGCAGGACCTGAGAAACACCCCAAATACTGTGAGTGCCCCAACTGCGGAAGTGGGAAAGGGAGACCCTCGTCTCCCAAACACACCCCTATTAGAGAGGCTGAAGGTCTGCTTGCAGAAGAAGTTTCTGACTTTACCTGGAGCTGAGTCAATTTAGAGAGCCGAGCAAAATACAGGGGTAGAGGAAGCAGCAGAAAGGTCCTGGGAGCTCATTGCATCCCCTAGCAGACCATTCCTGCCTGGCACAACAGGGATCCATCGGGAGGGTGACCAGAGGAGCAAGGGGGTAAAACTCCACAGGGAGAAGGAAGTCTCTAGCTGAACTTTGTAACAATTTGAACAGGGTGAGAAGCCTCCTGGCCAGAAATCAAGGGAAGGTACAAATCCAGTGTGCAGACTGCACAGGCAGTGGAAAAACCAAACCCTTTTCTTTTGCAGCTGGAAGGCAGGTAGCCTGGAGCAACTTTTCAAGCCCTTCTTGCCCGCCACCTGGAAACAGACTCAGGGCTGTTGGGGAGGGCGTGGTGGGAATGAGACCAGCCCTTCAGTTTGCATGGAAACTGGGTTTTCCCCAACTTCCCCAACTACCTGCATGACTTATCAGAGGCAGCCACAATCGCCCTAGGTACCCAATTCCAGTAACCTCAGAATCTCACCCCCATCCCCCACAGCAGCCACAGCAAGACCCACCCAAGGAGAGTCTGAGTTCAGACACACCTACCTCCGCCCCCAGCTGATGGTCCTTCCCTATCCACCCTGGTAGTGGAAGACAACGGGCATAAAATCTTGGGAGTTCTAGGGGCCCATTCACTTCCGGTCCCTCTCTATACTACTACAGCTGATGCTTTATAGAAAGTGCCACCTCCTGGCAGGAGGCCAACAAGCACAAAAGTAGAGCATTAAACCATCAAAGCTAAGAACCCTCACAGAGTATATTGCACACACCCCCAGCCACCTGCACTGAAACAGACACTGGTATCTATGGCTGAGAGACCTATAGACAGTTCACATCACAGGACTCTGTGCAGACAACCCCCAGTACCAGCCCAGAGTCAGGTAAACTCTCTGGGTGACTAGACCCAGAAGAGAGATAATAATCACTGCAGTTTGGCTCACAGGAAGCCACATCCATAGGAAAAGGGGGAGAGTACTACATCAAGGGAACACCCTATGGGACAAAAGAATCTGAACAAGTCTTCAGCCCTAGACCTTCCCTCTGACAGAGCCTACCCAAATGAGAAGGAAACAGAAAACCAACCCAGAATATAACAGAACAAGGTTATTCTATACCCCCCAAAAATCACACTAGCTCACCAGCATTGATCCAAACCAAGAAGAAATTCCTGATTTACCTGAACAGGTATTCAAGAGGTTAGTTATTAAGCTAATCAGGGAGGGGCCAGAGAAAGGCAAACCCCAATGCAAAGAAATCCAAAAAATGATACAAGAAGTGAAGGCAGAAATATTCAAGGAAACAGATAGCTTAAAGAAAAAAACAATCAAAAATTCAGGAAACTCTGGACACACTTTTGGAAATGCTCTGGAAGGTCTCAGCAATAAAATTATACATGTACAAGAAAGAAATTCAGAGCTCAAAGACAAGGTCTTTGAATTAACCCAATTCAAGAAAGACTAAGAAAAAAGAATAAGAAAAATATGAACAAAGTCTCCAAGAAGTCTGGGATTATGTTAAATGAACAAACTTAAGAATAATCCATGTTCCTGAGGAAGAAGAGAATTCTAAAAGCTTGGAAAACATATTCAGGGAAATAATCGAGGAAAACTTCCCCAGCCTTTCTAGAGACCTAGGCATCCAAACACAAGAAGCACAAAGAACACCTAGGAAATTCACTGCAGAAAGATCTTCACCTGGGCACACTGTCATCAGATTATCCAAAGTTAAGATGAAGGAAAGAATCTTCTGAGCTATGAGACAGAGCACCAGGTAATCTATTTAAAAAAAAAAAAAATAGTGTCGGATTTCTCAGGAGAAACCCTTTAAGCTAGAAGGGATTGAGGCCCTGTCTTCACTGACAGTGCTAGACAGGTCATCAAGACAGAAAGTCAACAAATAAACAATGGATTTAAATTATACCTTGGAACAAATGGACTTCATAGATTTATACAGAACATTTCATCCAACAACTGCAGAATACACATTCTATTCAACAGCACATGGAACTTTCTGCAAGATAGACCATATAACAGGCCATAAAACGAGTCTCAACAAATGAAAAAAAATTGAAATTATATCAAGCACTCTCTCAGGCTACAGTGGAATAAAAATGGAAATCAATTCCAAAACGAATCTTCAGAACCATGCAAGTATATAAAATTAAATAACCTGCTCCTGAATGAACATTGGGTCAAAAATGAAATCAAAATGAAATTTAAAAATTTTTCAAACTGAATGACAATAATGACACAATTTATCAAAACCTCTGGGATACAGCAAAGGCAGTGCTAAGAGGAAAGTTCATAGCCCTAAGAGCCTACATCAAAAAGACTGAAAGAGCACAAACTGACATTCTAACTTTACACCTCAAGGAACTAGAGGAAAAAGAACAAACCAAACCCAAACCCAGCAGAAGAAAGAAAATTACCAAGATCAGAGCAGAAATAAATGAAATTGAAAAAAAAAAAAATACAAGATAAATGAAACAAAAAGCTGGTTCTTTGAAAAGATAAATAAAATTGATAGACCATTAGCAAGATTAAGCAAAAAGAGAAGAGAGAAAATCCAAATAACCTTACTAAGAAATGAAACAGGAGATATTACAACTGACACCACTGAAATACAAAAGATCATTCAAGGCTACTATGAATACCTTTATGCACATAAACTATCGTAGCTTAAATCAGGAAGAATTACATACCCTGAACAGACCAATAACAAGCAGCAAGACTGATACGGTAATTTAAAAACTACCAACAAAAAAAAAAGTACAGGACCAGACAGATTCACAGTAGAATTCTACCAGGCATTCAAAGAAGAATTTGCACCAGTTATTTTGACACTATTCCACAAGATAAAGAAAGAAGGAACCCTTCCTAATTCATCACCAAAATCACTTCACTGGTGAATTCTATCAAATATTTAGGATGAAATAATATCAAAATTACACCAAATCTTTTTCAGATTAACCTAGGAGGAAAGGAATACTTCCAACTTGTGAAATCAACCCAAATGTCCATCTGTGACAGACTGATTACGAAAATGGTGGCACAATCTACACCGATGGAACACTATGCAGCCATAAAAAAGGATGAGTTTGCGTCCTTTGTAGGCTGGATGCAGCTGGAACACCATCATTCTTAGGCAAACTGATCCACAGAACAGAAAACAAAGCACCGCATGTTCTCACTCATAGGCGTGGGGAACTGAACAATGAAGATACTTGGGCTCGGGAAGGGGAACATCATGCACTGGGGGCCTATATGGGGAGGGGGGAGG
The DNA here is from genome assembly GCF_001698545.2 of Rhinopithecus bieti. Classification (NCBI taxonomy): domain Eukaryota; kingdom Metazoa; phylum Chordata; class Mammalia; order Primates; family Cercopithecidae; genus Rhinopithecus; species Rhinopithecus bieti. The sequence continues at coordinate 73,642 of NW_016830121.1, forward strand.
CGGGGAGGAGGAGGGATTGCATTGGGAGTATACCTGATATAAATGATGAATTTGGATGGTGACTGACGAGTTGATGGGTGCAGCACACCAACATGGCAAAAGTATACATATGTAACAAACCTGCACGGTTATGCACATGTACCCTAAGAACTTAAAGTATATAAAAAAAAAAAAAAAAAAAAAAAAAAAAAAGAATACTTCCAACTTGTTTCCAAAATTAGGAAAGGACATAACCAAAAAAGAAAACTGTAGACCAATATCCTTGATGAACATTGATATTAAAATCCTTAACAAAATACTAGCTAACTGAATCCAACAACATATCAAAAAGATAATCCAACCTGATCAAGTAGGTTTCATACCAGGGATGCAGGGATGGTTTAACATACACAAGTCAATAAATGTGATACACCACATAAACAGAATTAAAAAAAAAATCACATGATCATCTAATAGATTCAGAAAAAGCATTCGACAAAATCCAGCATCGCTTTACGATTAAAGCTCTCAGCAACATCAGCATACAAGGGACATACCTTAATGTAATAAAAGCCATCTATGACAAACCCACAGCCAACATAATACTGAATGGGGAAAGTTGAAAGCATTTCCTCTGAGAACTGGAACAAGACAAGGATGCCCACTCTCACCACTTCTCTTCAACACATTACTAGAAGTCCTAGCCAGAGCAGTGGGACAACAGAAAGAAATAAAGGGCATCCGAGTCGGTAAAGAGGAAGTCAAACTGTCATTGTTTGTTGATGATATGATCATTTACCTTGAAAACCCTAAGGACTCCTCCAGAAAGCTCCTACAACTGATAAAACAATTCAGCAAAGTTTCTAGATACAAGATTAATGTACACAAATCAGTAGCTTTTCTATACAACAACGACTAAGCAGAGAATCAAATCAAGAACTCAACCCCTTTTACAATAGCTGCAAAAAAATAAACTATTTACAAATATACCTAACCAAGCAATCAAAAGACCTGTATAAGAAAACTACAAAACTGCTGAAAATCATAGATGACACAAACAAATGGAAACACATCCCATGCTCATGAATTGGTAGAATCAATATTGTGAAAATGACCATACTGCCAAAAGCAATCTAAAACCTCAACGCAATCCCCATCAAAATACCACCATCATTCTTCAAAGAATTAGAAAAAACAATTCTAAAATTAATATGAAACCAAAAAGGAACCTGCATAGCTAAAGCAAGACTAAGCAAAAAGAACAAATCTGGAGGTATCACACTACCTGACGTCAAAATATACTCTAAGGCCCTAGTCACCAAAACTGTGGTACTGGTATAAAAATAGGTGTACAGACCAATGGAACAGATCAGGGAACACAGAAATAAACCCAAATACTCACAGCCAACTGATCTTCGACAAAGCAAACAAAAACATTACGTGGGGAAAGGACATCCTATTCAACAAACGGTGCTGGGATAATTGGCTAGCCACATATAGGAGAATGAAACTGGATCCTCATCTCTCACCTTATAGAAAAATAAACTCAAGATGGATTAAAGACTTAAACTTAAGACCTGAAACTATAAAAATTCTAGAAGATAACACTGGAAAACCCTTCCAGACATTGGCTTAAGCAAGGATTTCATGACCAAGAACCCAAAAG